>NC_047518.2:29957187-30099687 GCF_902827115.2 Pseudochaenichthys georgianus
TAGAAACCTGACCGTGAGTTTCAAATTTTAAAATCCAAAAGTAATAATGCAGTTTTTTTTAAATATATTTCAAAAATAAATGGCAAAGATGCAACACAAATCATCCGAAATCCCATCAAAAATCACATGGAGCGTTCATACCGAACTTTCCCTTGGAGGTGTGTGTGTCTCCGTTAGTGTGTCTATGTGTTTGTCTCTGTTAGTGTGTCTGTGTGTGTGTCTCTGTTAGTGTGTCTATGTGTGTGTCTCTGTTAGTGTGTCTATGTGTGTGTCTCTGTTAGTGTGTCTTATGTGTGTGTGTCTCTGTTAGTGTGTCTATGTGTGTGTGTCTCTGTTAGTGTGTCTATGTGTGTGTGTCTCTGTTAGTGTGTCTATGTGTGTGTGTCTCTGTTAGTGTGTCTATGTGTGTGTCTCTGTTAGTGTGTCTATGTGTGTGTGTCTCTGTTAGTGTGTCTATGTGTGTGTGTCTCTGTTAGTGTGTCTATGTGTGTCTCTGTTAGTGTGTCTATGTGTGTGTGTGTCTCTGTTAGTGTGTCTCTGTGGAGCTGCTGGCAATTTGCTTTCAATTCAGCCATGCTTGCTCTTGCTGTGTGTTATGGTATGACGCAGTAATGTTACCATTATAAAAATATTTAGTCATATTAAAAATAAACCTGTATTGCAGGGAGCTGGATGTTATTGTGATATACAGGACATTTAAAGAGGTGTGACACTTCATCAGTACTTGCTCCAATTCTTCATGAGTAGCAAATGCTATTTGATGGTTTTATTGGCAGATGAGTTTGGCTATTGGACGAAATATAACATCATATTGTGTCATGTCTCTCAATGAATGTCGAACACTCAAAGGTGCAGTATTGTTTTGACATTCTTGAGAGGTCACATCCAGTGGCGTTGCGCAATATTTCGGGGCTCCCCCGCAGGTCGGACCATGGGGCCCCGCCCCCTCCCCTAAATCAATAATAGAGTGACATGGGATAGACATCGCGGCCACTTTTTAAAATGTTTATTTTTTCAGGCATCTTTTGTAAACAGTAGGCCTATAGGTCAGTAGGAACTTTCTGTATAATATACATCTGATTTAAACAGTAAGGTCAGTAGGAGCTGTATAATAATATACATCTGATTTAAACAGTAAGGTCAGTAGGAACTGTATAATAATATACATCTGATTTAAACATCATTGACAAATACAAACAAGTGGCTGTGTATTTTTTGTAACATGAAGGTATATTGTAGAACGTTATAGCCTATCATCATTGGAGTTCACACAACGGAACGGTTCACATATATATAACATTCTGTATAAAAGAAAAGTAGCCTACAAAAAACAAACAAATAAAACACATCCTATAGGCTACATAGAGGATGCAATCAGGAGCTGCTTTGTAGGCCTATTTTTTATACGAGCGCGTCTCCTGGCATTCTTCTGCGCAAAGTCCTGTATAACAGTCTTTAAATCTATACTGCGCGCGCGTCGGCTCTCAATACTAAGGACTGCTAACCCAGACAGTCTCTCTTGCGACATTGTGCTCCTCAAATATGTCTTTATTAATTTAAGTTTTGAGAAAGATCTCTCAGCACTGGCAACAGTCACGGTATAGTTAAAAACAATTTCAGTGCTGTGGCAACATCGGGGATACTTGGCAAAATGGACTGATTTTCAATGAGCAGGGTTTGTGCCAGGTCTTTGATTGTTCCACGCTCAATTTTCTTTATAGTAGGCCTAAGAGCATTACGGAGGGACAGGATCTGGAAAGGAAACTCGGCTGACAGGTCGTCTTTATACTGGCCTGATAAAGCACTTGCGGACTCAGACAGATCCTTGTCTGTTGTGCGCAAAAGTTCGCGGGGAAGCAGAAAAGAAAATCGCTGTGCAACTTCGCTCATTCCAACAAATCGATTTTGAGTTGGGCAACGACAATATCGATATTTGCGTAAAATACCGCCACTCTAAAATGCTCCCCTGGGTCTTGGAGCCGCTGGTCCTCGCAAAGCTCTGAAAAGTGCCTCTTTGTGCGCCTTGCACGTCTGTCTTTGAAGAGACTGTGGACACCCCATGAGGATGCCAGGTTTTGCGCGTGCGCTTTTAAGCCATCAAACTCTCCTCGGAGTTGGGCAAGTGTATCGGTTGCGTTACCAAGCATTGCTGTCACCTGTAAGAGGTCCACGTCTTTGCGCTGGAGAGCTTGGGACACAATGTTGACTGTTTCAAGGACCTTGCCCTGTATTACAGTCATTACAACAAACTCAAAGCTCTCCATGGCCTTTTTCAAGCCAGTCGCCTCGGCACGTTCCTCTTTATGGCGATTGGCGAATAAAACTTTCTATTATTCTAACCTGTCTCGAAGCGTGAGGCACGACTAGCTGGCTCGGCTGTAACGGGGCTGCTGGGGTCTGTGGGGGCACGGCTAGCTGGCTGGGCAGCCTTGGCTATGCCTATGTCTGAACTGGCCTCGGAGGGGGCACAGCTGACTTCTTGCTGACCTGCAAAAAGGAACGGATTAGATTCCAATTCCAATGTAACCTGTAGCATACTCTTACTGGTTATGGCGAATAAAACTTTCTATTATTCTAATGTCTAACCTGTCTCGAAGCGCGAGGCACGACTAGCTGGCTCCGCTGTAACGGGGCTGCTGGGCTGTCTGCCTGGACTCGGAGCTGACAGCCGGGTGCCGGGGGGGGGGGGGGGGGGGCTAGCGGTCTATCTGCATTAATGTTAGAGTCTACGTCTACCTTTGCTGCCTGCCGGAACAATGACGTTATTTTAGGTCGTTTTGCCCTCTCCTGTTCGGCTTTCGCTCTCATTCTGAGCACCGCTTGGGTAGTGGCGCTTCATTTTTCATGTTTACTGGCAACGCAACTAATGAACGTTATTTATATGAGCAATGCTTCCCGCTTTGTTTTGAACGCTGCCCAGCCTGCCAATGAACATTAGTTATCAGCCGGCTAGCCCTATCGCAGGTGAGCAAATAATATAATGATACACTGTTGTACTACTACAGGCAGCGTACACATGACGTAGCAACATAGCAGGGAGGGGGGGGGGGGGGGCCGCCCTCTGCGCCCTGTTCCCGCATTACGAAATCTAAGAGGATAGCCTACAGTGGGGGCAGGGCGGGGCCCCCTAAGCTCCGGGGCTCCCCCGCACCGCGGGGGGTGCGGGGGCCTCCGCTACGCCACTGGTCACATCTGTTTGTACATTTAGCACAAGTTTTCTGTTTTGCAAACTTCACATTTTAGAAGTTTCGAGGCAAATTAGACATGTTTTTCTTTCTTTTAAGTTGATGAATATGTCAGAACATAAAGAAAACATCACTTAACCTGTCAACTGATAAAACAAAGATCTCTCCAAACAGGACAAGACTTGACATTTCCCAGGACAGGATATTGTACAGGACACAACATAAACCGGTCTGATCCCAGCTGTGCACTTTCCTCAACTGCCTGCACCTGGACATTCATCCTCTTGAGAGTTATTGTCTTGTAGAAGCAAAATCACAGCCAAATCAGATAAAACAAAGCCTGTGCCACAAGCATTCTTCTTTGTGTTTCAGTGGAGTGTATTTATGTGTGTGTATTTGTGCCTGCAGACTGGACACAGCTGAGTTGCTGCGCAGGATATGCACCAGAGTACACTGCTCACTGTTCCTTTTTCTGCTCCCCGCTGGGTGTTTTCTGTACTTTTTAGTAACGACTCATGTTTGAGCCCGAGTGTCAATGACAGCCCACCTACCACACTCAGTGTCTGCACAGCTGCAGCATTATACAACCTTGCCTCCAGCTGATAGCATTGTAATAATGAAAAATAGATGCTCTGGGTTTGTGCATGCCTGTCTACTCGCCTGAGTGTGTGTGCATGTACGAGTGATACCTACTCAATTAGCTTGTAGGTGTGTTCACCCTGCGGCCATGTTTCTGCCATGTTAATGAGGATAAGAGCTCGCATCTCTCCAAGGTCATACACACTGTAGGAATACCGCAGGGATTAACTACACCCTGCCTGCATTCCTATTCCTTCTGCGCTTAATATGAACATGGGCTCACACAGATGTCACTGACCTCGGCACATTTGTGAGTTCTGTCAGTGCAAACATGTATACATGTACTACTGTATATCATAATCTATGTGCGGGCTCAAGGTATGCCAATACTTCCAAGTCATATCATCAGTACTCTTAAAGGAATATTTAAATATTTTGGAAAATGTGTTTTTTCTTGGCGAGAGTTGGATGAGCAGATCGATACCACACGCATATCTGTGCTTTGACTCTAAGGCTACAGATTGTAGCCAGTTTACTTAACTTTATTGAGTTGGAAACTGAGAAACCTGCTAACCTGGCTCTGTAACGATAACCTACAGAAAAACACAATGTATCTTATTTGTTTAATTTGTAAGTTTAAACATATTAAATACAGAAAACACGCGGACAAACCAAACATTGTCATTCTAAACTGAAATGTAAACAAACAAGATGTGTAAATTAGGAAGATTTTTTCACAGGTTTCCAGATGGTGAGCTAAGCTATCAGAGGATGTTTGTAGCTTCTTAACTGTATATAACTGTATCATTAATCAAAGTATTTCCCCAAATACCCCCTTTTACACCAGAATACATGGCCATGCAGAAACAATCATACAACATTGTTACTATGCAACGTTCGCTTGCCAATTCAGTGTTTGTGCAGAAATACCCTGGCACGGCTCTTTCTGTTGCACAGTTGTGACGCTGATCTATGGCTGCCTCTTTAAACCCTCCAGAATGCTTCCAGGGAGAGATTGCCATGCTTGAGCTAATCTCAAAACCCAGAACCAAATCTTGCTCTGTGGAAAGCTACTGGTTGTCTGTCAGGAGAGATTCTGCTCCCCCTACCTTAACAACCAAGCCAACAGAGCATGACCACCTCTCCTTCAATGGACGACCCATATATGCCAACACTCTCTTCGTGACTGTCTTCGTCTTTCAGTCTATTAGAAAACTCTCTAATCCAAATTGATGGGAGGGATGAGGGATGCAACACAAGTCATAAATGGGAGGGCTCAAAACCTATTCCAGCTTTTGAATTGTTTTTCCACTAAGCTCCGTCAGTTTCTTGTGGGTATATCTGGAGCAGAGGCTGCTCGACGGGGCAAAGCGTCCAGTGGTTTCTCTGCTGTCAAAGTTGTATTGTGGGTTTGGTACATTTTGTAAATTCTCTGACCGATTGCTGCCTCTCTACAGGTACAACAGACTGCACGCAATGATGTAGGTATTTGTTGCATTGCTTAAGGACATTTTGGCGGAACAAGTTCCATGTAGTAACTACTGAGTTTTGTGGTTGGAGGCTGTGACAACCTGATGAGTAAGTACTTAATACATTTGTTCGGGAGCTGTTCTGCTTTAGATTAGCCTGTGAGAAGGATTGATGGAAGCAAGGTAACCAGTGGACAGCTCGTGGCTCTCCCATAATTGAAGCCAGTTCCTAGGCTTAAGAATCATGTTGCATGTAGATGGAAAAAAAATGTAGTCCATGCATGGTCCTCATATTACTAACTCAAAAAAAGATAACCAGGACCAAGCAGATATTGAGTTTCTGGCTTTTTGTGCATTCATTCACTGGTATCCAGTCAGCAGTCTGCAGGAGGGGGAGGACTGCATGCAGAGACATTATATGGGCAGCATTATTCCTCAACACTGGATAACAGTCTATTTCACAGAAGCAGATCTTAGGTGGTGAGTAACAGGCCCTGCAGAGGTGCAGATTATGTGAACTGAGGGCTTTGACGCATCCCTTCCCCCCCAAGTCTCTCCGCATGCTCACATGATGCACACGCTGCCCACTGCCCTTCGATACCACAGCATTTATGTTTCTGTCCGTCCCACACAGCTCGAGCATGGCTCACTTTTTCTCGCCTCCCCCCTTTCGCCCCTTCATCAGAGTAAAATACCTCACCCCTGCAGACAGAGACAGATGGAGAAAGCAGCACCAGCCCCCTGCTCGGCTCCAATGATTTATGCCATGGACACACACACACACACACACACACACACACACACACACACACACACACACACACACACACACACACACACACACACACACACACACACACACACACACACACACACACACACACACACACACACACACACACACACACACACACACACACACACACACACACACACACACACACACACACACACACACACACACACACATGCAACCATGCATACAGTGTGCATACATACGCAAGACCTCGTCGGTGACACAGAGCTGGATGCATGACAGCACCTGTCTTGTGTTAATGTTAAATGCCAGAGCTGCAGGGCTTTTTAAAAGGACATGTGCATCTTTAAAGCAATGGCAACAGACTCTGACATCATTTGTCCCTTTCCATGACAGTTAAAGAGGAACAGGCTGCGGTCATATTCTTCCTCCTTATTCCACCTGACTGAGGTGTTATACTTGGCTACAAAGCAACCAGAGTGATTTAATAATGGGTTAAGCGCTTTGAGCACCAGGAAAAGCACTTTATAAATGTAATTTATTATTATTATTATTATTATTAACAATGAGCATAAAGCACTGCTGCAGAGACTGAGGAACTGCCAGTAGACCTGTTGGTGTGTCCATGAGTGTGTGTGTTTGTTTATGCTGCGTTGTTGTCTTGAGCTGTTAGGGTGTTTTAACAAGGACATGCTTGATGTACGCAAGGCTACAATTTGCGAGTAAGGTCATTGTACACGCTGTCCTCCTAATCACCCTCCCCTCTAACCACACAGACACACACAGCCACCTTTTTAATATGAATTCTGTTGTGTCGAGGAAGGGAGGATGGGGCGCGGAGATGAGGGGTGGGGGGGGCAGAAAAGGGGACAGAGGATGGAGAGAAGCAGTCAGATGGCAGACGGGTAGAAAAGAGGAGAGGAGGGCTGATGGAGGAGTGGAGGGATGGGGGGATGAAGATGGAAAGGAAGAGAAAAGAAGGGAGGTAGAGCCGTGGTGGAGGGGAAATCGTTTATCCTGCAGCCCAGGTAAGGGTGACCTGTTTGTCTCTGTCGGCCTCTGTGACTCCCCTGATGTCTCTATAATAGGCCTGTAAGGCAGAGAGACACGACAGCACAAAGCAGCGGCCCACAGTAACAGAGGCTCACAGGAGCGCTGAGGCTCCATTCCCCCCCCCCGTGTAACTTCTGGTAATTCACAGAAATGTCCGCTAATGAATTTAATGGCACCATTTGTTATTTCCAATGACTTGATTTGAACTAATGCGGCTTAAAGAAGAAAAAAACCCACGCTGTATTCAGTTCTCTCGCCTAAAGAAACAAACTCTTCAGGGAAGGGTTTGGAGCTTTAACCTACATTTCTGAGTCTGTATGTATTCATCAGAGAAGTATTTTTTTTCCTTAGACATTCCTGCATCATGGCTCTATGGAAGGCAATGTCTCTCTCTGGACTGCTGGTCGACCACTTATACTATTTTTTGTACAGACATTTATTGAGGATGAATTAAACAGACTTTTGTGATCCCCTGACTTTTCTTTTAACTCCATCATAAGATTAGTATTCATAGTTTTGACTGAAAAGTTTCAACAACTAGATGCAATGTGGAAATTAATTCAGTAAAAACATTCATGTTCCCTCCCATGAATTCTAAGAGCTCTTGTTTCTTGAATTTCATTGTGCCATCATCAGGTCCTAATATCAACATTTCTTATACTTTGGTTAATCAACAATACCTGCCCGACCAATGACAATTCAATCAGTCTTAGCATCACTTTTTGCTCCATGTTAATAATTCGCAAATATTAGCATGCAGACACAATTAAGATGGTGAACATGGTAAAGATACAGCTATCCATCAGCATTTTAGCATGATAGTAGTTAGTCCAAAGCAGAGCTGTACCTGAGGCTGCGGCCACACGAGGACGAAAACGGCTAAACACATAGGATTAACGCAAACGCAATCGCAAACAAGCTTCTGTCCACACGCAATAGTTATCCGGATAGTGTCTGCCCACACGAGACCGCTCCGTTTAGCTCCAACCGCTGGAGAAGCTGCAGTACATATGCAGGAGCCTGTACGTGGCGCTGTAACTTCCTCCACAAAAGCAGCGAAGAAGCATGGTTGTCATGGTTGCCCTTCTGTTTATTCTCCGCGGTGGGGGCCGAGGGAACCGGGCAGAGTTTTTCGCCAGTCAACGCGAAAAATTTATTTATTGAGCTTTAAAACAAATGAATAACGACTCGATATAATATAATAATAAAATACACGGAGCCTCTCTTTTTCCTCCCTCTCTTCGGACAGCGCCAGTGTCTGTCTCATGCAGCAGCTGATCCAGTAATGAGTGACCCGGCCGACTGTAAAAATAAACATATTTATAACTAGTTTAGGGAGTTTGAGAGGTAATTAAAATAGCTAAGGGCGATGATCTGACTTGAAGTGTGTGTTTTGCTGCAGCGGGAGGAGCTGCAGGTGAGCAGAGCTGCGTGTCTCCGTCCTGTCAGATTAGACTTCACTCGCGTTTTGGTCCATATCGAGAGAAAGATAAACAATCTGAATTCAGGGTGCAGTTCACTTTGACGCGGGGGTGAGCAGCAGAGGTGGGGAGAGGCGGGGCTATTGCCTCATCATTATTGCTGTAGATGTTGCACAAACAACTGTAGCATGGTCAATAGCGTCCGGAGCACGATAGCAACTCTGCGATCCGCCATTGTTGTTGTTGTTGGTGGCGAAACACTTCAGCAATGGCGCGGGGTAAGCGGAGGTGAGCAGAAGAGGTGGGGAGAGGCAGGGCTATTGCGCAATCACTATCAGTGATCTGAAAATGTTCGGATAGGGCGCACACACGGAGCCGTTTGACCCCCCAGAGAGTTGCGTATGCCTTTCTATCCACCTTGGGACCCGTTATCGTTTCCTCAGTCGTTTAGTGCCGTATTCGGTCGTCATATGACACTAAACAGTAACGCAAACGACCGAATTCGTCCTCGTGTGGCCGCAGCCTTAGAGCTGCTTCGGTGAGGCTGCCTTTTTTATTTATTTATAAGAAAGTAATAGCTTTTCCCTGATATACAATTTTGCATGACTGTTCATCACACAGTGAGATTCATTGTAGAGTAAATGTGTCGACACTCCACGACAAACACACTCCTGCAATCCACTGAACACCACAGATTGATGACTTATAATAGTGTATTCATGGGAGAATATTTCCTTAAGGAGGTATAGATCTAGCTGGAAATGAAAAAAATATGCCAGGCAGCCAGTGTCTCTTTGATTTGTCTCTCAGCTCACTTCCTCCTTCTGTTTTTCATTTCACTCTTTGCCTGTCTTCATGATGCACGAATGACAGCCCTGTCTTTGCTTGTTATGGAATCACCTCAGTGAAGATCTGTTTCATTACTTTGATTTGAAAATAAAACACTGCGATGGCAAAGTTGTAAATGAGTATGGATGAGAGGGAGAGAAAGACGAGGGTGAGGAGAAAGAGAGACGAGAGGAAAGCTTGGCCTAGAGCGATGGAAAGTTGTAATAGATGTTATTCGAGCAGAAGGAGGATAAAAAGCATGTAGGCGTTTATATGGAATTAAGATTTGGGTAGTCATTACCATATTGTCTATGACTTCTTGGTTTTTCAGAGGATTGCATTGGTTTTTCTCAAATTACTTTCCCGAATAATACACAGGGATACAGTAACACATTTAAAACGGGGTGCACACCTTATCAAGAATATTAAAAAAGCTTTACTTTCACTCAAGAACAACACACAAAGAATGTTAGAATAAAAGGCATACACATATTTGTGAAGCCACTGCTGCCAAACTCTTGACTAGAAGTTCTTTTTTTATAATTATAATTTAATTCACAAAACGATGAAGTGGGGAATCATAAAATTACATTATAGAATACATGAAAAACAAACAAGACTTAGATAGGAAGGCTTTTACTGACAGGTTGGCCATGAGAAGTGCAGGATACTTCTGCTCAACCGGCACCTCCCTGTCATCCTGAACTGTCACTGCAGAGCCAATCGTCTGTTGACATGTTCCCACCTTAACGTCTGTCAACACAGCCTGCGAGACGCACTCATTGGGTGTTTCTCAATGTCGAGTACGCTTGCTTGGTAGCACACGTCTTCTGAGTCACTTGCTTCAGAAGCGAGGCAAGAATACTTCCACTCACTCACTCACACACACACACACTCACACACACACTCACTCACTCACTCACTCACTCACTCACTCACTCACTCACTCACTCACTCACTCACTCACTCACTCACTCACTCACTCACTCACTCACTCACTCACTCACTCACTCACTCTCTCTCTCTCTCTCTCTCTCTGTCTGTCTTTTCTTAAACACATTTATTGGTATGTGTTACCTACACACTGGATGGGTTATGCAATGTATCCAAACCAAAGGCCCGGGACCCCTTTTGAGAGTCACTAAAGTTACAAGACCTTGATTTTAAGGGTTATAAGACAACACAGTGTTTAGCCTATATCCCCAGGACTTCATTTATTTCTGTTAAGATAGCACAATTACATTTATAAATAAAGTTTGGATTATCATTTGAGATATTTATCTCACAGACAAGGGCAGTGTGATTTGACTGTGACCACACGCTGCTATATCCAGAGCTTTCCCCCTCTGATAAACATATACCCCAGGATTGCTATGGGATGGAACTAACAACTGTGTCATGACTCATGGCAGGTGTATTGCTCAGGACCCGAGGCAGCGCAGTGTTGAGTGTGAAGTTGTTTCAATGAGTGTTTCTTGAGCGAGATGCGAGCAGCAATGCCTGAGGCAAAGCAATCAGCCGTTCTGAATAGGGACGTTTTGAACAGGTACTTCACTTGTAAGGTAAACTGAAGAAGTCTTAAGTGTTAGAAAAGAGATAAAACTGGTTGCCAATCAAATGCAGTTTATTTTGTAACCTTTATAATCCCCATCCATATGCTGTCCCTTATGAAAGTTTAGAACAGTACAAGGCATTGTTTCTGCAGCTTATAAAGCGTCTTTTGTTTCACACTAATATATTATTTCTCCTTACTGCTGAAGCATCTCTTGTTTTACAGTAATCTTATGAAGCTTCTTTACGACAACGCAGCACATTGTTCGTTCAGCTTATAAAGTGTTTCCTGCAATTTGTTCTATGTAGTTCTTTGGAGCTTGTACAGAAATAAATGCTGCTGTTTGTATTGTACATCCTGGAGGGGGACGTAATTCTACCTTTGTAGATCAATAAAACAGCATTGTATTCTAATATATTCCACTCACCCTCCTAATCCATCCTCTCCTATTAGCAAACATATTGCACGCTGGCTGCAATGGCTGTTATGTCATTTGTTTGTAGCCTTTATTTAACCAGGTGAAAGCCCCTTGAGATCAAAAGATCTCTTTTTCAAGGGTGACCTGCAGGACAATTAATAGTATGGGCTTGCTGATTAAGATATTTAAAGCATGAAGAACCCAAGGCTCTTATTTTTGTTCAAGTTTCTGCGTATCTTCTTGTTTATAGTCATTTTCTTTTTGCTTCCTCTAGCAAATGTTTGTTTGCGTGCCTTTGTGTTTGTGTGAGATTTGAGAGTGCGTACAAGACGAGGAACAGTTTCAACACTTATCCTTGACTTTTCCTTTACCTGCATGCAATTAATTACTGCCCAGAATAGCAGCTCTGGGATCAGCTGCTCAGGAAATGAAAACACATCAGTGTAAATGCAAAGCCAGTCAACTCTGGGAGTGTTGTTGTGCACACGCTGAGACCTTGTACCGCCATCCATTTGCACTGACAATCATTATCGCGTGAAAGCAGTGGTCTCCAACTCTATTCCAGAGGGAATGTGTGTGTTCACAGTCCCACAGTAATCCATATTCACTCTCTTAATTGGTTCAATTAGTTCTCTCAGATACTGTATTAATTTTACACTCTGCCTGTCCCCAGATAAAGTCCAGTTAACATATTACTGGGCAGAGGTTACAAATTGGGTTCCCAGTGGTGAGGCTTAATACACAGAGGATTTGAAGTCATTTATGTGGTTGAGTGAGCTAAAAACGGTATTGCTGACACTGTAATGATGGAACACAAGCATCTTGGCCTCACCGTGTAGTCTTAAGCAAGACTTACACTCGTGGGTATTCACTCACACACCCACACACATATCACACACGGTTAGCTACACAACGGGAGGTAAATAAATATCCATTATTATTATTATCAGGTTTATGAACACTAAGTACCCCTTTAATGCCCCACTCTCTCTCTCTTTTTCAATTCATTTGAATTTAAATACTTTCAAAGAGGCTTTATTGGAATTATCTTGTTAAAACACAGTGTCCAAATTGGTAGTACAGTTTTTAAAATGAAAACAATACCGAATAAATTAATCATGTTAACAATGTTTTGTGATTTAAATATCAAGATAAGAAAGCGGAACATAACTGGATTGATGAAAAATATTAAAAAGTATAAAATGAATACATGTACATAACAGTATATATTGAGTCTGTACTTGTTCAGGGTAGATCTGTGTTTGGTGTCAGTCCCTGTCCTTAGGTACCCTGCAGCTCAGTGTCTTTACGGCCAGACAGCACCACATATTGGTTAGTTTGTTTGTGTCAGTTGGTGATTCAGTTTAGTTTTCTGGCGTATTTTATACATTAGTTGACTCTAATAGATTTGTTGTCAGACTGGTCCTGAGGCAGAGCAGAGTTGGAAAGTGAACTTGGCGTCAGGAACAGCTGAGAGAGGGGACTATTTTCTTAGATCAGCTCTTGATTTTTGAGGGTCACTGTTTTTTTGTTTAGATATGCCAATATTTTATTGCTTTTTTTAAATTTGTATGTGTAATTATTGAGATCTGCAGGCGCTGTTCATGTTTTTTATGTTTAACCGCAAGATGTTCGTGCAGGACTCTAAATGCATGGGAGAGAGCACACCCCAGCATAAAGGAATATTGACTTTATATCAGATCAAGTAACGTTAGAATGTGGAATTTGAGTGTTCATTTTACTTTCTTTGCATATAATTCCCTGTGTGCCTTCTATAGTGGTTAATTTATTGCATTTCCAGGAACTCTGAGATTTTGATTTTGATTAAATTATCTCCTAACTTGT
Source organism: Pseudochaenichthys georgianus (assembly GCF_902827115.2). NCBI lineage: Eukaryota > Metazoa > Chordata > Actinopteri > Perciformes > Channichthyidae > Pseudochaenichthys > Pseudochaenichthys georgianus. Next base: position 29,970,295 of record NC_047518.2, read on the forward strand.
TTAATGTCTTTACATTATTTATGAAACCAATGGGCATTCCTAGGACTTTATGGATTTTTATTTGGACTGTTTCATTTTGCATACAGTTTACTCTGTCATCTCAAGGCATATAATAAGGTTTGTATGACGGGGATGCTGATTGCTTTGTGGAACTCTTCTGTGCTGTTTCTGGCCCCTCTGTACAATTATATGGTTCTGTGGGTTGTGGAGGTGTGCTATTGTTTGTCACTGTCCTTGGGGGAAACACAGTAATTTGGCTGTGTGGAGGCAGCGGGGTCGATGTTTTGACTGTGAATGCACTGAGAGAGAGAGAAAGGATCCAGATCTGTTACCATGTAATCAACGGTGCTGTTGCCAAGAGGTGAGCAAAACGTGTGTATCCTGAAGAGTCTCTAATAACCTATTGTTCATTATGTACAGACCCAGGCTTTGACAGAGCTGCAGGAGGTCTCTGCCTTTCTTGTTGACCTGGAGGTCAGAGTTAGAACGAGGAAGGTTAGTTAGATTTATTTTGTCTCAATATTGATGTTACCTTGCTCTCTACTGTACTCGGGTAAAGAGCCAGTATGTGCGCTCAGTTCTCCACAGACTAACACACTTCCCTGGGCCTGGAAGCTACAGATCTGCTCATGGAGGGAAGATATTTTCATCAGTGTGGCGGAGCAGAGGGGGAATGTAGACGGCCCTTACATCTATCTGTTTGAGGGTTAATGAGGCCTTGTTTTATTTTAAGCCACATATTGGGGTAATGCAGTTGGATAGTTCTTCTTTGTACCAGACAATAGTGGGGGGAAGTGAGTGAGTGAGTGAGTGAGTGCAAAAGCCTGATCTTCACTATCTCTCCTGAAGGACCAGGATGTCTGGGATGTTGCTGCTTTAAAAGAAATTAATTCAGGGGATTCACTATTGCATCTAATATTTCACATGGGAACTGTTAAAGGCTTCATTTACTATTGATACATTCAAATATGAACAGTTTTTAAAAAGAGATTTACAGTCATCTTTTCACCTATGTCACATGCACAACAGCATCTTGGATTTTAAGCTGTGAGCAGCATCGCTATAGCTCCATCTGTATTTAATAACTTCATTATAGCCTGAAATCCTGCCTGGGGTTGCACAACATTCCCACTATAGAGTAGTGTGAAAAAAAAAACAGATGTGAGTGAGCCGTTAAGATCCCTGCTTCAGCCTGTAGAGGCAGCGCTGAGTATGCACTTTTAGTCACACAGCATGATTCAAAGCATGACCAAACGTGGACCTCAAAAAGGCTTGCCGTCCTCTGTTGGTGAATGTGTAACAACCGCAAGGTCCACCACACACACATATCACACACACATATCACACACTATACCACACACCACACACACACACTGAACCCTTTTTAAATCAATGTTGGCAAGAGAAATAAGCGATTGAGTTAGTGATATGCTAAACTATGTGGCTTAATGGTCACTCTCCCTTAACGACTGAGTTAAAGATACTGCCCAGCCAGGAAATGGGGACCAGCTTGAAAGAAACGGACACACACTTTTACATGCACGTGCACATGTCGTCAAACAAATGAGGCGGTTGCATTAGTGTCTGTCTGGTGAATGGAGAGCTTGTATTGATCTGCAGGGAGAAGCTCGTACATCAGTGTGGTTTGGCAAAACGCCATTGAGGTCGAGGAGAAATGTTGTACAGACTTGCATACACATTTTTATTCTTAACTTTACAAGAATAAACTGGCTTTCCGCATTTCAAATGTGTTTTGTTATTTCAATCTTATTTGCTTATTTGAAATGTTTTCCCCCCATTTGTCTTTCCACTGTCCTCTCTCCCTCTCTTGTGTACCCATAGGTGTACAGCTCAAGGTTTCACATAAAAGTGTCCGTATACTCCAGTACAATGCCGATAATGTTTGTGCAGCGTTTGCAGCTCTAGGGAGCGTCCTTTCTTTACTCTACGGTGCTATTTGTGGGGTCTGAAGGGGCCAACTTTGAATACCAGGATGATTCAGCGGTAAAGGGTCAGGATGTATGATAATGTCCCATGGGGAACATTTCCATATAATGAACACAGTACATCTTCTTTAGAGGGCCTCTTGAGGAACGGCGATGAGGACACAGATAAAGATAACGAGAGAAAGGAAGACTTCAAGAATGAGAACCAGAGAATAAAAGATGAAGACAGAGAAGAGAACATGAGAATAGTGGAGACAGCAGTAATGAGAGAGAAAATGTAATGGGAGAGCCAAATAAGTGAAAGAGAAAGAGGTGATGTTAATGCGGTGCAGCCGGCACTTTGGGTCCCTCTGCACCACTTGTGAACTCCTGGCTGTGTTGAGCTCCTACTCTCTCACATCAGCCTCCTGCTGCTACTGTAAGAAGACGCATTGAGAGAAAGATTTTTGTATGCATTTATTTATGTGTATCTGAAAGCCCTTGTGTCGGGAAGCTAATAACACATTTTCATGCTGGCTCTTGATTTGTATAGATAAAAGAAGCCATCATGAGCCCCATAATGTGAGCTATTTAGTGCACCATTTGAAGCAAGCTGCCAGGTCTGTCACTCACACAAACTTCCAAATCTCTTCGTGACAAGCCTGGGCTTTTGTCATGAAGTCTTGAACAATAATGTGATATAGCGATGACAGACATGCGAACACGCCCAACACACGAACACGAACACTCATTACTCTCTTCTCCATTGTTTTGCATAGAAAAAACTGGCACAAGCTGCAGAGCCAAACCAGGTTAGACCAATTGGCTGCCTCTTTTCATGAACACTGCTGCTGGAGCCGGTTCCACATGGCACACAAGTGTGAAATTGGTGAGTAGATTACATGTGAGTGCGATGATGTGAGAGCAGCTGGTCCTTCTTTACAGGTCAATACTGATCAAACATGGCTGATAATGTGTGCAGTGCAGTGACAGTCCATTTTTCACTTCATCGAGGTAGATATCAGGACACTGGTGAACTCTCATTGGAAATTGTGTTTATTGATAAAAATCCAAAAGACTATATAGTGTAATTTCCACAAACATCTGTCCCTTGATTTATTTTTACACTTTATTAAAAAATACATGTTTTTACAAAAAAGGACAGCAAACTTATATTTCATTGTTGATCCCTGCTAATGAGAACCCAGAGGTAGACATTAAGGGTACAAAAAGGGTTGTATTATCACTGGCCCCACCATTGTAACCACTGGCCCGGAGCATTCGTCCAAAAACAATCGACTAATAATGAAGAAAATTAACACATTTGTTGCAATAGTAATTTATGCACTAACTACATTACTACTTGTCCTACAACATTTGAATCATCAGTTCTTCCTAATTTTCCTCAATTGTTCATATTTTGTTTATTAAAATAATGATATTGTGGTCATTGTTAAAAAATGTCTGCTATTAACATGAGTATTATTATTTGTATAATGCACTTTCTGCCTTCCTGTCATTAGGAGTTAGAAATGTAATGGCTATAGATTAGATTAGATCCTTCATTATCCTAAACTGCTGGGACATTTCCCTATAGCCAATACCTTTATATTTTCTACTCTTCACTTACTTGTCAGCATAGGTCGGCATTGATGTACAGAGCCGACAGAAGACCTTGGTTGCGTTCCGATAATCCAAAAATCAGCTCCTAAATTCTAACCCTATCTCCTATTCCTTGACCTCTGAGTGAAACGTCACGGGGTTAAGGGATAGTGGATAGGAGAATTCAAAAGGACTTAGGAGAAGAGACTGTGGTACTTTAGAGAATCCGAATGCACTTTCACTATCCAACGTGTTTATGATGCGCCAGCGGACGTCATGAATGTGCGTCTGCTGCTGTGGGGAAACTATGGAAACCACAGTTTTCTATACAGCGGACTACAACATGGATGTTTAATAAGAACGAGGGACTACTGTAAACTCATCTAGAGACTCTGCACCGTGCTCTGATGCTTTATGCTTTATGAACGTGGACAACAGAGAAACATATTCTTCATCACCAAAGTTGGAATTGAAATAAAAAAGGAAAGTGAAACTTATGCTCGTCACCCTCTCCCTCCGGTCCACATTAATACAAATGATCCCAATACGTATGATTGTATGAACTATGAAAATATCTTAAAATCAATACAGATGTATTTATTATAAACGCTAGTCCTTAACATCTATCACTGTGTATATCACCATTCAAACATCTTTTAAAAGTTGAACAAACTCCACACAGCTCAGTAAAGACTGTGAAATGTTGACTTTATTTGATCATTTCAGTAAAAACTAACGTTGACTCTAGATGAGTCCGTGGTTCTTATTGAACATCCATGTTGTAGTCCGCTGTATATAAAACTGTAGTTTCCATAGTTTCCCCACAGCAGCAGACGTACATTCATGACGTCCGCTGGCGCATCATAAACACGTCAGATAGTGAAAGTGCATTCGGATTCTCTAAAGTACCGCAGTCTCTTCTCCTAAGTCCTTTTGAATTCTCCTATCCACTATCCCTTAACCCCGTGACGTTTCACTCAGAGGTCAAGGAATAGACGATAGGGTTAGAACTTAGGAGCTGATTTTTGGATTACCGGAACGCAACCCTGGAACCCATTGTCTTTTAAATGTACTTACAAAATTAAGCTAATAATCTTATCAATGCTGATATCATTGAATTATAGTTTAGCCCTGGCTTGACCCATTTGCCGCGCTCAGCTAAGTGATCAAGGAACCAATACAACGCCTCACTGCCCTCGGTCAATACCCCGGTCTGACCTATTGGCTGAGGTGGAGAGAGGAGTAGATCTATAGCATTGACAGCCCCCCCGTCCTCCTCTTCTCTCTCATTAGATCCACTCTATTAAACTCCTTATGCATCTGTCTGTAGGCTGCTGGGCCGGGGCTGGGAAGCAATTGGAGAGCCCCATTGGTGGTCTCTTAGCTCCATTATAGCTGAGGAACCGACACAAAAGTGCACAACGTTTCCAGGTTGTAGATAACCCTGGACTGAATTTTGATTGCAACAGTATAAATTGTAGTTCAGCATTAAGTGTTTGTGGTCATGTTTGGCAGTTGTGGTTTTAACATGCAGTAAAGAGAACAACTACATGTGCATAGGAATAGATGCATATCTGTTTGGTGGTGATCTGGAATGATATCTTTTAAAAGTACTTGTTTGCCCTCTGTGCAATAATTAGATTATGAGTAAATACGAAGCCAGTAGCCAATAAGCTTAGCACAAAGACTGGAAACAGTGGAAAACAGCTATAGTAGACTTACTCCAAAATCAATCTAGTGCATATAACCATCATTTATATCTAGCTTGTTCATCTGCACAAAAATATAAATTGTGAAAACAACAATTCTGTCTTTTAGTTTAAAATAATAAACACCTGCATAAGTAATATTTTTCATGCTGTATCTTAAACATTATTTGTAAGGATTAAACAAACAAAGATGTAACCTGAAAGATATGGTTTCTCCCCATTTCCAGTCTTTACCAGCTGCTGGCTTTAGCCTTATACTTGAAAGACTGATTTGAAATGTTTGTTGGCGCTGTACAGTATATGCGAGAGGCATCATTCAGGGGTGGAGTGGAGGCGGCTGTGTGGCAAAGGGGACTCGGACATGTCCACCGTCATCACTCCCATCTTCTTTAGGGAGCGCTCATCTGTCACTGAGATGGAGCGAGAGAACACAGGACGAGAGGCAGCCGGTGGGCCTGAGAGAGAAAGAGACATTTCTTTAATTGTTCCTTTTCCCCATGTCCACAATTTTCCTTCTGTAGTTGCTTTGACAACACAAATGTGTTTCATGTTATGCTAACAAAGCAAATTAAAGTTGAAGTTGACGGATATAAAGATGAAGAGAGAATAACATACACATGACATGAAAGAAACAACGGTACAGAGATAAAAGGGGAAGAAAAGCAACAGAGGCACTGAAATGAGAGATACAGAGGGACAACTGTGTTTGGGTTTCCAATTAATTTAAGTATACTTAAGATCTGTGTCATATACTTAGATTCCCATTAGTTAAATCCCTCATTGGTATTCAACCCACACACCCGGCTTTTCATTAGACTCTCTTGAGCAAATGACATCCATTTACTTTTATTACGGCAGATGAATGAAAACTATAATTCGGCCTGTGCAGAGACGGACGCAGTGGCATCATTTGTCCTGTAGGGGGTCATGGCGGTGCAGCGAGCTGCAGCAGGTTGAGCAATGACTGCAGATGTGTTGCAGCTTGATGTCTCTCATCATCATACACACACACACACACACACACACACACACACACACACACACACACACACACACACACACACACACACACACACACACACACACACACACACACACACACACACACACACACACACACACACACACACACACACACACACACACACAGAGAGAGAGAGAGACTTTTGATATCTCTCACATCAAGCAGAGGTTCACCAAACTAACCAGCAGGGGGCAGGGTGACCACACACACACACACACACACACACACACACACACACACACACACACACACACACACACACACACACACACACACACACACACACACACACACACACACACACACACACACACACACACACACACACACACACACACACACACACACACACACACACACACACACACACACACGTATGCACAGACCCCACTACGGCTGACATTTGCAGCTAAGTGCTGCAATGGCTTGTTATTTATGTTGAGAGGGCTGTTGATGGGGAGAGTTCAGCAGGTGGCTGCATTACACTGTTTATCAGACTGACGCTGTGGCATTATCACTTCATGAGCCTGCCTACTCTCTTCTTCCCCTTGTACATCTGTCTTTCTGTCTCCATTTTCTGGGCATACACCCTCCGTCTCTCCCTCCTCACTGCTCCTCGTGTAGTGAAATGCCTCCTGACTGCTCTTCCCTCTCCATTTCTTCTCCCACAGATGTGCACCAGCCATCTGGGCACTTGTAGGCCACAACTAGGCACCAGCTTCTGTTCAAGCATTACACATTTTTTCATTTATACTATATTGCAGTGTTTACAGCAATTGATAACATGGTTTGCTAAATAAATATAACATTCCTGTTCAGGTTTATTGTAAATTCGTAATGATCTAGAAATATGTGTTTGCCTCTCTATGCACTTCCTCTGCACCTCCTGCTGTATCTGGTGCTGGTTAGGCTTACATTAGATGCAAGAATCATTACAGCTGAGCTCAAATACACATTTCAAACGTACTACTCTATTCATACTCGCCTCTCACTGCCCTCACTGGTCTCACATCCAGCTGTATTCTCTCTCCTCTCCTTCAGTCCCCCCTGCTGTCTCCTCTCCCATGCTCTGCTGTATTTCTGTACAGTATAATCAGGAGCTGTAACCTCACCTGTGTTGCACGGGTTGGATTTGACTTTGCTGTTGGTCTTCTCTTGCATCGTCTGCTCGTACTCTCTCACCTCATCCAAACTCAGCCCTGTGGGACACAAACACACGAGCCCGCACCAACACAGAAAGCATCAGCACAGACAATGGAATATATTACCTTTTAAAAGGCTTCATACTGTATTTAAAAAACAAACAAAACACAACTGCAGAGTGCTGTTGTGTTTCGGAATGTGACCCACCGTGCCATTCGTCTATCCAGGTGACGGCTTGTCTGTGTCCAACCAGAAGAATGTCCTGGATGCTCTAAAATAATACCAGAACACAAAACACTGCCATTAAAAATGCTAAAAAGTGCTTTCAACTTAGAAGTATGCTGGTGTGTTTGAAATGCGTCATCAAGCAGAACGTGACAGGACGTCGTTGTACAAGTAATAACAATGCTATCTTGTAATTATGTCAACTGAATGAGATTATGGTTGAGATAAGGAGTAATTTAGATAAGTGGAAACTTATCTTGGGTATGTTTGTTTGGTCTCCTGTTGACACAACTAAACCCAATTCCTTTAAATGCTCTTTCACTCCAGTAACAATGTTGGAGAAAGGGCGTTGCTAGTTATGTTATTAGTACTTTTGGTTCTTCTTTTGTGATTAGTTGCTCTGCTTCGTGACTCATCAGCTCTTTTATGTGTTCCACTGTGAGAAACTCTAAAAACCTTTTCTTTGTTTGGGCCAGAAGCTCCTTATGGTTTTGTAGTGCAGGAATCTTTCCACTAAATCTGACCCGAGGTTGGGTTACTGAATGGTAGAGGATGTCATTTGAGTCTGAGAGCCTTCTTGGCAGTGGTCTTGGTAATCATACTAATGTCTATAAATTAATGTCTATATGATAAAATGCAGCACATTGCTCATTCAAATAACAAATGACAGATCAGGATTATTCAGGATCATCATTTTACTGTAAAGACTCAAAAATGCAGAAATCAACGCTTGAATGAAGCTAAGCATTTCATTAAATCCAATTAGTTATACATTTTGTTTTCCCAACCTTGTATTACACCTACCGTATATGGGCTTGTAACATTAATGAATCAGTAGAGGAATAAAAAGCTCTGTCTCACTTTGTGTATGAAATCTTCGGTCTTTGTCTGGAAGCCGTACACCTCGAAGCTGCACTGCACCCTCTTATAGGAGCACATGATGGGCTTGTGGTCGTCCCTCCATCCTTTCTCCAGAGGCCCTCGGCCAGTTTTACTTGACATCCAGCGACTCGGGTCCTGCACGGGGTAAACAGTGGGTCTATAAGTTACTCGCTGAGTCTGCAGAAACTTTGGCACTGTGAAGCATTTTGGGGGGAAAGCTATGGATCTGTAGATGTGCAGTGCGAGTGTGTGTTTGTTTGAGCCTGATGTTATGTGTGTGGAGGTGCAAGCAGATTGTTTCCTCAGCTCAGCCCGTGGGATTGAAAGTGAGATAGCACACATTATGAGAGCGGTTGTGATTTTACCTCCTCACTGTCTCTTATTTTATGAGATTGGGGTGTTTGCTTACTGTATTTGTCTGCATGCATGTGTGCTGGTCTGTATGCTTCTATGTGCCCAGGCCTGTGAATTGGCCTTTGATCCTAAAGACTTAATGGGAGTAAAGAAATGTGAAGCCTTTGTGGAGCGACAATTTACATTTAAGAGGATAGTGAGAATTACGCTCTTTTAGTAGCAAAACCACACTAGAAAGTAAAGCAAAGTTATTGAAGGGGAAACATCACAGGTGAAAATCCACGCCTGTGTCATCCAATACAAATATATCAAATCAAGTTTTATTTATAGAGCACATTTAAAAAACGATTTTTGGTCGAGCCAAAGTGCTGTACATGTAATAAAAACACTTTACTACAATAAGAAGAAAAGACAATAATTTACAACAGAAATATAAAAACAAAACACAGGGAAATGTCAGGTGTCGTACTCAGCTCTGACTAGAAGGCCAGAGAGAAGAAGTGTGTCTTCAGTGAGGATCTAAAAACGCCTAGGGTCTCGGCCGACCTCACATGGAGGGCCAGACTGCTGCGAAGGCTCGGTCCCCTCAGGTTTTGAGCCTGGTCTTGGGCACTATCAGCAGCAGCTGGTCAGCCGACCTTAAAGCTCTGGCAGGGGTGTGGCGATGGAGGAGTTCGGCTATAAGACCGAGCCAGCCCATTTAGGGCTTTGAAAACAAATAAAAGGAGTTTTAAATCAATTCGGAACCGAATTGGAAGCCAGTGCAATGAGGCCAGAATTGGGGTGATGTGGTCACGTTTTTTGTGTCCAGTCAGAAGACGCGCAGCTGTGTTCTGGACTAACTGCAGGCGTTTACATGAGGCCTGGTCCATACCCACGTACAGAGCGTTGCAGTAATCCAGTCTCGAGGTAACAAAGGAATTAATAACCCTTTCTCGGTCTTTAAAAGATAAAAACGACTTGGTCTTGGCTAGGGATGCTCCGATCGCCAATTTTGGGGCCGATCGCCAGAATCAGTATCGGCCGATACCGATCCGATCGAGTGGGGGGGATCTTCCATTTAAAGTGATGTTTAAAACTCAGTTAATGGGGCTCATTCACTGGCGCTTCCACAAACAACAACCAACATAATTATTACATTCAAATGAAGTACATTATTCAAGTTTACATTAACTTTTGATAATAACCTGGGAGAAATGAGCAGAAGTGCTCTCTTTTCTTCTCTCCCCCTCTCTCTCTTTCTCCTGACAGCCTGTCATCATCTCATGAGTGACCCGACAGTGAAGAATAAACATATTTATAACTAGTTTAGCTAATTCCAGAGGTAGATAAAATAGCTAAGTGTGTTAGGTCTAACTCTTAGTGTGTGTTTCACTGGTCCATCACAGCGGGCGGAGCTGCAGGATTTCTGTTCCACACACGTTGCATACCGCTATTTTACTGTCTTTTTCGGACACCTTCATATATTGCCAGACTGGTGAAGCCATTTTGGCGAGCTTGTTTTGCCGCCCACAGAGAAAAGTGTCATGTATTTTACGTCATGTGATTGGCTCTCCCGATCGGCATTTATAGAGAGGCCGATTGATCGGAGCATCCCTAGTCTTGGCCAATATTCTTATTTAAATAAAAGCTTGTTTTGACTAATGGAAAAGCGCTATTGAAGGTCAGTCCAAGGTTCATAACAGTGGGGAGGATGTTTTTATTGAGAGCCCAGAATATCAACCGGAGATGCTGGAGGTTGGGGTCCAAAAAAGATTACCTCTGCTCTGTCTTGCTCTTGTTGAGGTTAAGGATGTTTTTGCTCAGCCATGATTTGATCTCTGTCAAGCAGTCCATCAACGGCTGTAATGAGTTATTGATATTTTAATTGAGAGGCAGATAGATCTGTACATCATCGGCGTAACAGTGGAAGGGAGACCACTGTGTTTAGTGAGAATTGAACCTAGGGGCAGTATGTACAGTAGAAAGAGTATGGGGCCTAGGATAGAGCCTTGGGGAACCCCACAGGTAAGAGGGGCTTTAGCAGAGGAGAAGGCACCTAGCTGCACTGAGAAGCTACGGTCTGTCAGGTAGGACCTGAACCATAAAGCCTGAGCCTGTGATGCATGCGGACTGTTCAAGCCGCGACAGCAGGATGCTATGGTCCACAGTGTCGAAGACAGCTGTCAGGTCTAACAGCACCAGGACAGCAGGGCTACCTGAGTCGGCGGCTAGGAGCAGATCATTAAAAACTCTTAAAAGGGCTGTTTCAGTGCTGTGTATAGGTTTGAAGCCAGACTGAAACTTTTCGTGAATGCCATGCGTGGTTAAGAACGACTACAGCTGGACATAGGAATGGGCCTTACATTTGCGGGGTTCGAGATTTGAAAATATATGAAATATGTGATATTGATCTTTCCGTGTAACTCCAAGAGTTTACTTAAAATGCTGAACTATTCCTTTAGTGAATTCATAGCTTTTTTGTTTGCAAAAACACACAAAACAAACATGTTTGCATCAGAACGGTGCGTACCTCTGACTCTTTGTAGTGCCTTTCAGGAATGGGATCACTCAGGATATCCAGGAAACTCACATTCTCTGGTGGAGTTGGTGTGTCCCCAAACACCTACACCCAAACAGATGGGGGAGGTCATACAGTATAATGAGAGCAGACACACACACACACACATACACCCCCAATACTCTCACACGCATACAGTCACTCACTCAGAGGAGAGGGGGGTGAGAGTAGATGAGTAACAGTGTAGAAAACTGAGGTCACACACCATAACACTCCTCACTTTATCCCACCCCGAGGCCCTTGGAGCAAATCACACTGGAGCAAACACAGGAGACAACAGAAGGAGGGGGAGATGGGAAGGAAAATAAAAAACAAGGACGTATGAGAGATATTAGAAGAGATGGGGGGGGGGGGGAAGAAGAAGAGTTATGAGAGCAGAATACATTTTTCAATGAGAGAGAGAATGGATGGAAACTAGGGAGAGAGAGTGGGCCGCACTTTAATCTGACCTTGTTTAAAATGTGTTCTCATGCCCCGCTGAAGTTGTTCATTTCACAGTTGAAAACTAACAAATAAGGAAAACCTGCTGTTAGATAATAGCCCGCCACGCTCCTGTGGTGCTGTTGTTGGTCTGTGTCAATCCAAGGTCTTTCTCCCTTTTAGGGAATGAGGTGCATTTTCTGGATCTATTGTTTTGCTTTTTACTTTCAGCTCAGAGCATGACGCTGTCTCTGTGTTTGGCATTTGAACAGGATGTAAACGATTATCAAAATAGACTAATTGTTTTGGCTCTGAAACTAAACTGTTGGGTAGTTCAATATATATAACTAATTCCCATATTGTATAACTTGATATATGTTGTGTGTGTAGTACGTTGGGCTGCTCAATTAATCGTATTTTAATCACGATTACGATTATGGTTTACAACGATTCCGAAAACAACATAATCGAAATAAAACGATTGATTTTTAAATAATTTTTGCTGTTGTTTTTCAGTTGAATTATACTTAAAGTTCAGGGTAATCAACAGTTAAAAACATACTGTTCACATTTTTTTCTCCAATAAATGGATGTTTTCAAAGTCAATGAATAATCGCCTTTAATAATCGCAATTACAATTATTGACCCAAATAATCGAGATTATGATTTTTGCCATAATCGAGCAGCCCTAGTAGTACGTAATTTGTAACGAGTGACAACAGCTGTAAAAAATAAACAATATAATTGATTTATATTTTCCTCTAAAAATATAATGGAGATATAAAAAAAGCATAAAAAGCAAACACTTTAATACCTCATATGTGTTCTTAAGGACAGTCCTCAAGTGAATCCGTAACTTTATGGATTTGTGTTTGTTTGAACTTTAGTGCCCTGTGACAACATGACATGAAACGAGACGCACCACATTTTCCTCTAAAGCTGAACTCAAAGTGTTCTTGTTATTTATCTATTGTGTTGTTGATGGCACAGACAGAGTTGCTTTTGTTACTGAATATCTGTTTGTGTGTTCCCCTTGGTCAAAATATAGCATGGCGTCCGTGCGCACCGCCGCTGCATGTCTGCTTAATAGATCTTCCAACACTGCATTGTGTGTTTTGCTTGTCCTCCTTGTAATTTGCACATCAATGTGATGAACATTTTCTTTGCGCTGCAGAGAAAATTGCAATTTCTCTCCTTGCGCCTTGTCTTTCTCCTCCCCCTCTTCCATAATCACTCCATCTTTCTCACCCCTCGCTCCCTCTCATACTCACATTGTCGTTATCGCCGTTGTTGTTCTCGAATCTTGTCTCAATGCGTATGCTGAACTTGGGGAGGAATGATACCTACGGGGTGACAAGAGGTAAAAAAAGGAGGAAAAAGGGGCAGAGATAGAGGTTGATGCAGGCTGCAGATTAGATCCACTGATACTAGAAAGAGATGAGCTCTGTTGCATTCATGTACAGTAAATGATGTGTGAGAATACTTACTGAGTACTCTGCAGCACCAGGGACGTTCAATATGGAAAGGAAGAAACGGCATTAGTTACTCATACATGCATGAGCACGCAATTGGTCTCACACACATACACATGACCACGGGGGAATACATGCAAACATAGTGATGAATATTTGATGCCACTTGTAAAATCAGCTGTTAAAAGTAAATAAGTTTTGTATAATGCATCGAGGTGAAAGTTAATTTATGTTTAACACAAAGTCGCTCAAACACAAACCTGTGATGGTGTACGGGTAGAAGTTCCAGGCCTTTTCCGTCACGTAGAAGAATCGCGGGGCAAATGCTCTCGCCCAGGCTGGAAGTTTACTGAATGCAAAATGGGAAGAAATAAGGGTCGCTTTTAGAGAGTGGGAAAGAGGAATAGTAGGAGAGAGAGATTATAGAGGGAGACGGAGAGAGCCTAAGTGGTTTTTGTGCCATTTATAGCCGGATTACCTGTAGGCTACTCTCACCACAGCATTCATTTTTATGACTCATTCCCAATTACTCCTGTGGTGATGAATTGTTACTGTAGCTTCCAAGGCACATGTCAAGAAAATGATTGAAGTCAAATGCACTCACTATACTCTGCGAGTGAGTGTGTCTGTGTGTGTGTGGGTTCCAGCATATCTTTACTAATGAGGACCAAATGTCCCACAAGCACAGAAAGATTAGGAAAATCCTCCACAGTGAGAACATTCCTTTACTTCTGTAAGAGTTTATTTTAGGATTACGCATTGGGTTTAGAGTGGTGATTAGTAAAAGAGTTGAGGTTACATTAGGGTAATGAGTGAGGTTAGCTTAGGGTCAAGGAATGAATTCAGAGATAAAAGAGAATTGTGGTTGTTTTTTATGACTGAGCTTTCTCTATAATAAAAATGCATTGATTAATAGCCTGTCACGCTGAAAAAAAGCAACGAAAGCACTTCTATCAGCACAAGAGCATGGACAGGGCCATCAAGCATAATTCCTGCAGGTAACAAAGCATAATGTTACCGTATGTCACCTTTATACAAATACTAGCAATACTCTCTGGTAATGGCTTTTAATAATTGAGATAAGGGATAACTTATCTTGGTTGAATGGATATTTATCTGAGGGATACTATTTGAGTTTGCCTTTGTCAAAACCACACAAACATTCTTTCATTAAACGATGTCGGGGAAAGGGCGTTGGTAGTTTTGTTATTAGTACTTTTGGTTTTTCTTTCACATTTGTTGCTTTGCTTTACTGTGAAAGAAAAATAGACTAAAATATATTTTTGTATACGCCTTTCAACTTGTCTATGAACTTCTTTATTACATCTCACATTAGGCCTTGGGTTTATGGTGTTGATTAGGAAGAGTTGAGGTTACATTTGGGTGAGGAGTTAGTAAGGTTAGTTCAGGCTTACGGAATGAATTTGGAATTAAAACATAATTCTGGTTGTTATTTTTAGACTGAGCTTTCTTTATTATCAAAATGTATTGATTAATGGTCTGTAACGCTGAACATAAAGCAAATAAACCACTTCTTTCAGCACAACAACATGGACAAGGCCGTCATGCATAGCTTCAAATTCCTGCAGTAGACTCATTTGGAACATTTAAGTGTTGACATGTGTCACATACTTCCTTGTTTATGTTGAGGACTGTAGCTTGAAGCAAAAGAAAATGTCTTTGGGTGTTGCTTTATTTTAATGACTTGCTATTTAGTGTTTATAAGCATTTCTTAAAACTTAATTCATGATTTATAATCTGATAGTTTTAAATACATATGAGGAAATGTTTAAATCTGAATGTGTGTATTAATAGACAAATGTAAAACTGCACTCTTTGTCTTAGGAACTAGTTTAAAAAAAAACTTTGATTAAAGATCTTCTTAATAGATTTCTTGTAGAGCTTCAGCTTTCAGAGATAATTTACATAATTCATACATAATACACTCCTGGTTAATAAATCATTAGAGGAGTCATAGTTGTGCACAAACACATTAAAGAAATAGTTTGACATTTTTGGAAATGTTCCAGTTTGTTTTCTGGCAGAGAGATGTATGAAAAGATTAATACCGCTCTCATGTGAAGCTACAGCCAGCTGGCTATCTTAGCTTAGCATAGAAACAGCTAGCTTGACTCTTTGTGAAGACAACACAATCTGCTGTATCAGGTGTTTAATCTGCCCAAAACTGCAGTGTTAAAGTGAAATGTTGCTTTTTTATGGAGGGCTCTGTGGACATATGGAGTGTCCACTGCATGGTTACCTGGCAACTGCTCACAGCCAATAGTCCAGGAAATAAACGACCACAAATCAGCAACTCGTTATTTCTTCACTTTTTAAAACATTTTTAAACGAGCAATGTAGGCTATTAGTGAGCTTTAGATGAGCTGGTATGCAGACTTTGTTACCTTATGACAGAGCTGGGCTAGATGTTCTCCATTTCCATATTAATACGTACAGATGTAAAAGCATTATTGTGCCAATCTTCTCATCTAACTTGCGCCATCTCCCAAAGTCCATCTTTTTCTTTATCATTGTGGATGCTTAAAACTTCATTATAGTTTGTTATGACATTGAGTAAGTCTTTATAATTGTTGTTACCAATGCTTGTTAAATCCATGATAATTAACATGTCACAATCATTTTAATATATGAACTTCTACTTCTTTTTCATGAGCACACATTGTTAAAGTGTGTCCAGCCTCCAATGGCTCAGAAAACGTTTTTCCCATGATGACGTGTTGCTCTAAGCTGAGTCTGTACTTGTACAAACCTCAACTGTTGAAGGTTTACTGTGATGAGCTCATGGTACAATAACATGTCTACTGTAACCCAGACTAGAATGGGCCTCAACATGTTTCAGTAACTGGGTTCCTGAACTCGATATGTGGGAACATCACACTGCGGTATGAGAGTTTCTGTGTTGAAACAATGTTTTATTGCTTGTTTGTAGTAATACCTGCAATACACAGTGAAGTAAGAGATCAAAGTTCGAACACAATCTGTTATCATAATGACAGAGTAGACGATAAGGCTCAGGTTGCAAATCACCAGGATTCTTAGTTTTAGTGCCTCATTAGTACATAAATCCAATCAATGTGCACTCTACCTGCTCAGGTAGATCCGCTTCTCGGTCAGCTGACCCTGGCCGTGCTGCGGGTGCATGTGGGCCTCATTCCTCATCACCTCCACCCCTTCTCCACCACCACTCTGCTCACAGCTGTGCTTACTGATCATGTACAGCTGCCCAATCCTGTACTGGAGCCCGGGGAGAGGTTTTCAACGAGGTGTATGAAGATGGGGAGGGGGAAGAGAGGGAGACAAAAACAGTGATGAGAAAACATGAAGCACGAAGCAAAATCATCAAAAGCCATCCAAGGTGACGAAATATAATTGAAGTGATTTTTGATTGTATTATCTCTGACATCCTAAAATAATACTACTTTACTTTTGAAACAACCCTCACTTTATAAAATCAATACAAAGCACACTTGCTGGATTAATGTCCCACAGAGGTTTTTCAGTTACAGCCTCTCTTGATTTGGTTGGGCCATCAGCATGTTGAGGTATAAATACTGTGCCCCTGAAAACAGACAAGGTGTGGGGTAATGCTTAATGCAAAAATGTAGTTTAACAGAAGTAGGCGTACACATGGAGAAAGTGCAATGTCAGTGAAATGCAATATGTTCTCAAAGTGGGTTCCGTTTACATTTTTTAATTTTTTTATTGTACTGTTATTTCCCCTTGCTCTGTACATACAACATTGATTGCTTGTTTTCTTGCCCTGTTAGACTGATCCCTCCTCTGTTGCTGTTACAACGTTTTTGCCTTTTCCTTCCTCTTTTTGGTGTGACATTTTAAAGTCCTTTGAGGCCAGTTTGTGATTTTAAGCTGTCTAAATACAATTTAAGTGACTTCACATTTAAGAAGCATTTAAACCGAAGGTGTCGGAGAACATTTCTTAACGCCACAAGGTCATATTACATTTTAAGGACTTCAATAACCAATCAATAATACCACCACAACTAGTCAATAAACCGCTTACTCCATTGAGGAAATTATAATAACCATCAACGACTTAGAGGAAGAGGTTGGGAGTGATGACAGAAAAATGTCCTGGCAGCAGGTTCAGCCATAGTTGCTGAGTGTGATTTTGTCTCGACAGGCACTTACTCAGTGCTGCTTAGAAGCCCGCTTTGTATTTGCTCTTCATTTTGTAAACAGTTACTTGCTGTGTATAAAGATTTCCCTCAAGTGACCATATCTGACATCAACATTTAATTTGGCCGGTGAGGGTGAACGACTGGAGTCTAAATGAAAGAGGGGGATGGGACTTTGTTCTCTGCTGCAGACCCAGTATGTGCTCGATGCTGATGAGGCGGGAGTGTTTCTCTTAGCGAGTCTAAAGAGGACGAGGCCTTTGGGCATCTGGAGCGGCCTGACTGATTCAGTTTCCTTTTGAACCATTTACACAATAATACTTCAGTTTCTGCACTGATGCTGCTTTCTGTCTTTTCCTCCTCAACATTGTTTCGCTGTACATCATTGTGTTCCCTCTAATTGCAAACTTTTACAGACAATATGAACAAATTATACTGCAAACCACTAACGATTCTGCTGTGGCCGCCATACTGTAACTCATTGGGCCCTATGTGTTGTTGTGCCACTAAAGCATTTCTTTAATTAAAAGTGGAAGATGAGGAGGCAGAGGGAAAGAGGAGGGCAGATCTCAATTTGCTATCCTTCACTGTGCAATGTTGACATCATTGTGGCTCTCCTCCTCCTTATTCCAATTACAGTGTAATGTCAACATTCAATATTTACTTATTGGGTATTCATGGGACTTAATTAATCACAGCGATGGATGCTTTTACACCGTCTCAAGGCTAACAGACTACCGAGCAGCGAGCTCCTCCCACACAGGTTATGAATCTCTTTGACTGTCTAGAAAACGTACTCCAATCACTATTATTATGCAATGTGAATGCCTTTTGATGAATGATGTGTGGATAGAACCATTTATCAAAAGCTTTTGGCATACTTTCTCCTCCAACAAAAATAAAGTCAAGTTAACAAGCTGTGAATTTGTCATGACTTCCTGAGTGTAAATATAGCTCATCATTGTGGGGTGGAGACTCTGCAGATAGTGTCAGTCTGATAGCAACTGGAAATGAAAGATTATATGATTAAAGTAAAGCTTGTGGCAACTTTCATATCCAGTGATCAAATGCTACTGTAAGAGCAAAAACTAGAATTTGTTATGTAACCGTGGATCTGTCCGCTGACAAAGACAATGAGCCTTTTTTTGCAAGACAAACACAAACACCTTTGTAAATATTTGTATTAATTGTGTACTCAGCTCAACGGAAAGGGTATGAGAAGAGAATGACACATCTGTACACCTGCCAAGTCTAGTCTTTTTCTTTTGAGCAGTGTCAAGAAAGCCACATTTAATCTTCCTTCTATGCTGCTTCAACTTATCATGAAGTTGCTTCTGTGCAAAGTGACAACCACAGGGCGGTTCAAGGACTCATCGGCACGTGCACAGGAAGTTTGAAAACAAAAAAAAGGTGACTCCTTCACCATTAAGCAGAGCATTTCGGATGTGTTTTTATAGGTGTGTCATGTAAGACATCACACACGGGCTGGCTAGCAACAGAAGAATTGCCGGTAAACATGTAACATTTCAACTGCATACTGGTTTTTATATCTGCTATTGATTCAGTTTCTCTTTCAAATTTCAAAGTTGGTGAGTTGGTAACCTGGTGATTTTTGGAGCACTGAATCAGTTCTTATGAGTTTTCTTTTGTGTCTGTCAATCTTGTTTTACGATGATCACCAAGTTGTTACAGATGGACATCCTAAATAAAGATTAGCATTATTATTTTGTGTTTTTTTTGGAGTGTTAAAGGGGCTTTACCCACTATTATGCAACCTGAGCTGCAGCCGCCCCTGGCCAGATTTTCCCACAGCAGAACACAATAGCGAACATTCCCTAAGACACACTAAGCTGTATTGTGTTACCACTGAACTACTTCTTGGATATTTCACATGTGAAAGTCTACACCATTCCCTTTATAAATTAATAAATGTATAAAGGGAAGGCAAGGGTAAGGCCTTTGTTAATGTCTTGGACTGAGGTAACTGTCACGATTTGATACTGCCTCAAATAAGCTGCACTTAAACTTACATTACATTCAGGCGAAAGAGGATTTGCTGGCAGCTCAAGTTTCTCTGTGCCCTGAACTGATACTGGAAATCCTATTTTGGACTGCTATTTGTCATTGTTGTGGTAACAGGTAGACTTGTCGAGGGGGAAGGGAAAGCACTGGGATGTGATGAGGACGTTCCTTTTGAAGGGCACTTTGACGCATAACTCAGTTTCCCCTCCCTCTTTTTTCCCAAGCGGGATCACCTTTGTTTATAAGCCTGCAAGCCTTTTTTTGAGTTTAGGTCTTGCAAAGCCGTAACCAGTCTGACTAGTATTTTTTGCGCTGCGAGGTGTGCTAACGCATGTGAGGGAAGTAGTGAAGCCGACAGATGGGGAGATAATTTAGACACAACAGCAGCGATATGATGCTGCCGGCCAGGTGTTGTGCTTTGGCTCCATCAGATTGGCCGAGACTGTTGATGCTGAACACACCGCGCTTACCCCAGTGTGCCAAAGCTCCCACAGAGCCGCCGCAGGAGGTCTCTGTGCTCTGTTGGCACTTTTCTTATCAGCACATTAACACTTTCCAGATAACAAGTTAACAATACTTTAACACTAGAAATAAAACCCCCCTCTTTCAATTTAAACTTGTTGAAGGGTTGTGTGTACGAGCGTGGGAAAGACAAACACACTTACCTCATCCACAGTCAGTGGCATACATATGCGGTATTCTTTCATCAACATGGTGCAGCTACAGAGAGGACTGTCTGGGGAGGCGTGTGGCGCAGTGGAGTAGTGCGTTGGTGTTCGGATCAGGGGAGTACAGGTTCAAACCCCGCTGCAGTCAGCATGTGGTTGTGTCCCTGGGCAAGACACTTCTCCCCAAATTGCTCCTGTGGGGATTGCCCACAGTATAGAGTATGTAAGTCGCTTTGGATAAAAGCGTCTAACAAGTAACATGTAATGTCTGTGTGAACTGTTTCTATCTCAGTTGCATAGTAGGCAGGCTCAGGCAAGCTGCACTGCTGCTCCACCACAGTGACCTCTTTTCTGATGCTCTTCTTCCTTTGTTTTGCTGATGTCAGTAATCCAATGAGTTAAGTCCAGTCTCTCTCTGTCAATGAGTATCTGCTGTTTTCCTACTTTTCCCCTCCCTCGCTCACTCCTCACAGCCCCGTCTCTCCTATTTTTGTTTCTCTTCCTCAATTAATCTCCTGCACCCGACTTTCTAGCTGCCGCCTCGCTTGCTTTTCTTGTTACTTCTGCTTTCACTTCTCTTGCTTTTGCCCTTTTCGGTTTGCTGTTTTTCTCACTTAGTTTCTGTTTGCTTTTTTTCACCACAGTGAGAAAGTGGTAATTAGCTGTGAGCTAAGATTGAAAGGCAACCAACTCCACCTGCTCTTTCCCTTCTCTGCCTCCTTGCGCTTTGTTTAAATCCTCCTAAGACTCCTCATGTGTAACCTTGGTGTCTGCTCGGCGCTCCTCTCTTTCCCCTCAGCTGCCCTCCGCTGCTCTCAGTTCCTCAAAAATTCCTTTGCCTGTTCCCTCTTTATCTGTTTTGCTCTCCCTCCCATAGTATCCACTCCCCGCCCACTGTACTTTACAACCAACTCACCTGTGTCACCTCCCCCCTTTCTCCCTCCCTCTTTCTGAACTTGATCTGTCCTTTCCTCTCTGTCGCCAACACTGTTTTCCACACTCTATCATCTTTCTATATCTGGCAACCAGAGTTCCCGTTAGCCTGTAATTACCGGACTATGACCGGTAAAATATGCTGAAGACCAGCAAATCTAAATCTCTCAAAGTTTCCGGTCAAAATAATTTCCTTTTTAGCCCAATACCGCTTCTCTTGCGCCACTTATGTGACAGACAAAAGAGTATGTGACAGACAAGAATAGTCAATTCTAATGTCTAACACTTAATATGGAGAAAGAGATGTCCTGTATGGGTTGATTGTGCGTTGATCTGTTGGTAATGCCTCGGGGTTCCGGTGGGCATTACCATTATTACAAATGCATAATGCTGCGCTATATGCAATGCTGCACTATACTTTGCGGCCTCATCCGGTTGCATAGCGACGCTTATTGTTGAGGTTTCTTTTAATACGCAGGCAGTCCTATCATTAGCTAGAACTAGCTGGATCTATATGGACATAAACGCGAGTAAAGTCTAATCTGGCGGGAGAGAGAGATCAGCTGCTGCTGACGAGTCGAGACTCGACACGCAGCTCTGCATAATCACATGCAGCGGTGAGCGGAGCAAAACACACACTTCAGGTTAGAATATCACACGTAGCTATTTTAATTACCTCTCAAACTACCTAAACTAGTTATAGATATGTTTAGTTTTACTGTCGGGTCACTCATCACTAATCTGCGAGCTGCATGATACTGGCAGACTGTCAGGAGAGGGAGAGAGCGCCCCGTTTATTCCTGTGTTATTGTAAATTACTGTACACTTTTGAATAGTTAATCTACTATAATTAGTTTGTTTAATATCGAATCATTTCAATTTGTTTTAAAGCTCAATAAATAACAAAGAAGACCTTTGACTGGCACTTTTCAAATGTTGTCCGGAAGATTTAAACTTTAACGGACATGTTGACCGGCGAAAAAATATTCTAACGGGAACTCTGCTGGCAACGCTAAGTAACACAGTTTGTTGACACCAGTCTTTGGGATTTGAATAACATTCCTCAGACCAGACCTTAGACAAGCATGTTATGACATAGAAAATAAATGGCCGACAAACAGGGGTAGGTAGGGTGAGCCATTGGATTAAATATTACCTGAGCCATGAGAACTTTCATTAAGCACAGTGCCAGGCTCCCTTACATTGTATTACCTCCTGACCTTCAGCCAGGTTTAATTGAATCTGTGTTTAGTCAATGAGTAGAGCAATCGAAGCAGTCATAATTTCTCGCCTGTGTCCGTCCTTGAGTCGGCACCGCTCTCCTTTTGTGTGAGCGAGAGCTAACGGTGTCTGCAAAGCACATATTGTTGCCTCCTCATCAAATAAGAGAAGCAGATGTTCGGCTTCTCCGCGTCACTCTGACTGGGGCCCAAAACCAATAACCCGCCCTGGATTCTGACACTGGTGGAATTCACTGGCTTTACTTTGTGCAGCCGTGAGACAAGAGCCAATGTGTCTCTTCTCTCCACGTACCCTCGCTATCATCCGCTCTGCAGTGAAAGTGCGGGGGAAACAAATTCCTGGTGGGGATTGCTCCTATCTTATCAGATCAGTGTTTAGAGAAGGGAAGCCACTTCAGAGGGCTGAGGTGTGCTTTGCTTGTCTCTGCCATTTTCCCTAGCTCGACACACACAGAGCTCTGTCAGTGCCACAGTTTAAAGCAGGGGTGGGGAACCTTTTTCCTCTCAAGGGCCATTTCAATTTTTACAATATCCTCAGAGGGCCGTACAAGTTATTGACCTCTGCTTAAAAACAACTAAAATCACAGCCCATTCATTTCATTCTGTGCAAAGAAAAAGCAACCTCTTAATCCAGATATCTCACCATGACTCGCGTATGCATGCACGTGCAGGGTGTGGCGTGACCACCAAAACAGAAAGATATGGACACAAGATGTGTGCAAATGTATTTAGTTTCCTATCCATGTGAACATGATTTAAGTGGGGGGGGGACCTAACCTCCTCTAGGGGGGTCCGGGGGGCATGCTCCCCCGGGAAGATTTTTGTTTAAATGTTGAAGTTAAAAGCATCAATCTGGTGCACTTTGAGAGCAACATTAGGAGATCTATGGACACATCTCTCAACACCCAAACACAATTGTAAGCAGATTTTCTTTTAATGTATGGATATTTGACAAATCACTCCCCTTTCAAACTGTATTCTTCTTTATTAATAACTGTCATATAGTATTTTATACTTGTTTATTTTATTCTCTTATTTTTTTTATAACTATAATGATCATATAAAGATGTGCCTTTACCTCACTGGTTGTAGACAAAGCTTCCTATATTCGTTAGCATAGCTAGCTAACCAGATGCTAATGATAACAACACAGTTATTGACTGTATGACAGATGAGCAGATCGCCACTGGGCTTTCAACTAAAGACACAGACACGCAGAAACTGCGGCATGTGTATGGACTTATCGGTACTGCAATTTCTGAAGTGCTGGAGTGGCGTTCTGGTGCTCTCCGTCAGAACTGCACCCCTGTCAGTCGAGACATATACCACGTGATGACATGTTAGGCTCGTGTTGTGTTCAAGGACCCTGACCTTGGCCAGGAAAAACAGGCTTGTTTAATTTTTTTGCGGTCTAGATTTCTTTCATTTTTTTATTTTTTGTGTGTATTTATAAATTACCTCGAGGGCCGTACCAAATTGTCTCGCGGGCCGTATACGGCCCGGAGGCTGGAGGTTCCCCACCCCTGGTTTAAAGGATGATTGGTGAGAGTTTAGATGCCTGTTCAGCAGTGTGATGGAGTCATTGGTTGCTTTGATTGATTATTTATTTGTGGTTTGAGGGTTGGTTACTGGTAACCGTTGTGAGGAATGGCAGTGCTTTAGCTCACTGATCCTGCAAATCACGAAGCTGATCTAAAGACTGGTTTCTTGATTGATCAACGTATGGAAGAGACGTTTATTGTAGATGTATCGGGTGCTTTCTTTCAAAGGATTCAAGTCAGAGGTGTGGCTTGTTATAGATACTAGAGGAGAGTATTTTCTAAATGTCTTTTCAATTATTTATTTAATTTTTTTATTATCTTTACATCCCAACAGCAAAAATAGAAAAACGGTATTGCCTGTTGCAAGACCACATAAGCCCCTAATCATATGGACTGGATAAAATGTTTCTGACATGCCTACCTAAACAAATTCTGCCAGACGGTCACTATCAGGTTGCGAGTCCTAGCAATAGCCGTGTTTGTTGTTTATGTTAATTAGTATATGTTAATGTTCATAGTCATTATTTTTGGGGGTTGGCTTTGGGAGAAGGCTGAAGAGACAGCTAGTCAGTGATGCCAACGTTGGGAGCTAGTCATGCTAGTTACTTTCACCAGTGAAGGTTTGATTGGATAATTTCATATTTTAGCTTTCTCTTGCTAACTTCTCAAGATACGAACCCGAGCTGTAATTATAGATCTGACCGTAGAGATGAAAAGAAATGAGGGGAGAGAGATGAAACAAAGGCCTCATTTACAGCGTGTATCAACATGTGATCTTTATCTGGATACATTATCTGGATAATCACATCTGATCAATGGGACATGGTATTAATAAGCTTTCTCCTTATCTTGAATCTGCCAGCACTGTGATCAGGTCTCAAAATGCAAATGAGTTATCCGGGGCTGGCAGACTTGCTAGATACTGATACTTGTAGCTTAGAGAGGCTGAGTTTGGTGCATTCAGATCACAAAGTCCTGTGTGCATTTAAACATTGCATAAACATGTGTTTTTCCTCATATGGGTAAGAAAGCAATAGTGTCAACATTTACCAGTCGGGCTCAAACTAACAGCACCAGGCCCTCATGCCACCACAATGTGTCATTCTATGCAAATGAAGATTCTGCAGCGTTTGTGTTGGATACTTCTGCTGAAGACCAGGTTCAGTTTTTCTTTTTAATTAACATTTTCATTTAATAGTTAAGCTGACAATGTATAGAGTTACTTAATTTCAAAAATATTATTGGGAAGTAGAAAACTATGATGCTTTGGTTGTGAAACTCTAATTCATCTTTCCTCACCTTCAGCTTTTCAATAACTTAAAAATTCAGCTGAGGAAGCAGTGCAATACTTCCACCTGAGTGAAACCTTTTGAAACTCGAACTAAGGACGGGCAGCTTCGACCAGAAGTCGTGTCCTGCAGGACGGAGGAGCAGCGGTGATGGAATTGGAGGGGACTTCATCACGGTGCTTACACCTATCACATCCCCTCACATCATCAAATGAAAAAATAGGTGCACTTAAAAAACTGGTGAGGTGTTCTTTGACCTCTGTGTTTCCTGCTTTGATTGTGTTCCAGCCTTTGTGTGTTTGACACAAAAGACAAAGTGTGTGTGTGTGACAAAGTGTCAGTGCTGTGATGGTGGTGAGCACTACCTATCTGGAACAAGGAAGAAGAAGCAGATCATTAACTGGTGGGCTGCCTGCCATTGCTGCATTACTGCCTCTCCAATCTCAAGGTGTGGTCACAAGCCAAGGGCAAAGGTTCTCTTGTGTCCCTTCGGGGCGTGTGAATGATGGACCGCTCCCTCCAGGGCCAGGATTAGCGGGGGCTTGGTGGAGGGCACAGAGTTGATAACTTTTTCATCTCACGGCAAGGTGAAAGGTAAGGCTTTAAGTGAGATTTAAGATGATGAATTCAGCTATTTGTGTGGATACGTTTTGACTGGTTTATGAGCTCATTGTTGTACATTGTGGTAAGTAGCAGCATCTCTTTGGGAGTGCGTTCAGATCCTCAGCCTCCCTCCCTCCACTATCACGACAAGCCCGCTGGACGCCTCTGATCTCTGTTTTGGTCCAATCATCAAAAACCCAAAGTATTTAGGTCAGAGGGAGAGACAAGAGTAGAGAAAAGTAACAGTGAGAGAAGCAGAAAGTACACATTCCATTATTGTCCTCTGTTCATGGAGCGTCTCAAAGCACAAACGCCGCCAGATGCAACGGCGCAGCAGACGAAGAGGAGGCTGGATGTTGTGCTAACATCTCTCTGTTGTGATGTGTAATGTTTCGTAAGTGGGGGGTCTTTGCATGATGTTTGTGTGGTTTTCTCCTCTGTGTTAAGATGTAAGCTTAGCCCTAATCTCCTTGTAGTGGAGTATCAGGCTTGTGCTAAGACATTGATTGGACCGGCTCTTTAATTGATACCACTGGAGGACCGCCTGCCAGGGGCATTGGGGCTTCTATGTGTGTCTGTGTGCTTTTTGTTGTGTTAGAAGTTGGAAGTGAATCCCCTGGTGACCTGGATGAAACGGAGCGCTCACTTATCTTTATCGAATCCCAATCTCGTGTTGTCAAGCTGTGTCCCATTGGGAAACACACACGCACACCAGTGAGGAAGATGAGGTCTTATCTGACATTGTTAGGGGCTCCACAAAGCATTCCAGGCCGGGCCAATCAGTGCAGCACCCCAAGATAACTTGCGCAAAAGAGAAACTGCAACCCAATATATTCATTCCAACACACAGACACATAGAAGAGTTGCATGTGTTGTGCACCATATATTAACACATATCATATAACGCACACACACACACACACACACACACACACACACACACACACACACACACACACACACACACACACACACACACACACACACACACACACACACACACACACACACACACACACACACACACACACACACACACACACACACACACACACACACCTAGCTCTGGTAATCAAATCCTGAGACTCCCAATTATACAAAAAGAATAATTCATTTGCAGCTTTTATCCATATGCATGAGCCCACAGTATAGACTGATTTTCATACATTGTTGTACATATATTCCCACATGTATTATGGATGTTGTTTGAAATTGTTCTTAAATGTCATCATTAATGTGAACAAGAAACAACAGTGACAGCTCACATCAAGAGAGAAGAGTCAAAATGGGGTTTTGTCTCTGCTGAGTTTGTGTGTGCAAAGGGAAAGATAAAGGGTCCAGATCTATTCTATAGTTTACATTATTCCTTTGTGTATTTGTGAGTCTGAGAGAGAGACAGGGTGAGGGAGAGGGAGAAAGACAGAGCAGGGGAGGGTAAGGGAAGGAAAAAAAGTGTCCTTATGTGCATTGGAGGCAGCCAGAAGCCAGTGTGTATCTAAAGGCGTTCAGAGCAGGGATGATCAGAGGGTGTGAGCCCAACACATTCATCAGGGCTCTCCACAGGGACAGAAGTTGAGGCGCACCACAGAGACGAATAAAAATGCTGCGGACTGTGTGAAAGGGGAAGGACAGCGGAATGGTTTAGGCTGCGTTCAGTGTCCGCGTGAGATAGAGGCAAGCACTGTGGCCCTCAACTTTTTACTATTCTGCACATTGCTCCTGAAAGGAAATCCAATTGCCTCACTCTACCCTGTGTGTGAGAGCGGGAGGAAAAGGGAAAAAAAGATGGACTCAGTGACTGAATGCAAAGTAAATGCACACATAGTGAAGTATGCCAGGTGGAGGAATTTAAAGAAGGTCTTAGTGCAGTTCTTAAAGGTGCCTCCTCTCTTCTTAACCAAACCCCTTAAACACTTTTGATTCAATCTCATCCAACATTCCAATCAGGGCCGCCCCAGGGGGGGGGGGGGTGGTTGGGACTTTCGTTGATGGCATGTTCATACAAGAGTTGTTTGTACCTTTGAGTGAAAGTAAATGTGGACTTTCTGGCTTGGTTTGACAGTTACATGTTGTTGAGGAGACACTTTGGAAACTCATTTCCCTGGAACGGAATTTGGTTTTTACATAAAATAGTATTTCTGCTTGCAATGCCCATCCCTAATTTCCTCTGGTGAAAAGTATTTGCATAAAATCTATTGGGACAACTTTCTGAGCCTAAGTTAAAGCTATCTTTATATTGTGATGAATAGCAATACAAATATAATTATTGTCTGAGATACATGTGGAACAGCACTGTTGTGTCGAGCTGTGCATGTATGATATGCATATGATATATGATATATGTATATGTACACTGAACAAAAATATAAACGCAACACTTTTGTTTTTGCTCCCATTTTTCATGAGATGAACTCAAAGATCTAAAACATTTTCTATATACTGTACACCAAATAACCATTTCTCTCAAATATTGTTCACAAATCTGAAAAAATCTGTGATAGTGAGCACTTCTCCTTTGCCGAGATAATCCATCCCACCTCACAGGTGTGGCATATCAAGATGCTGATTAGACAGCCTGATTATTGCACAGGTGTGCCTTAGGCTGGCCACAATAAAAGGCCACTCTGAAACGTGCAGTTTTGCTTTATTGGGGGGGTCTGGGGGGGTCCGAAAACCAGTCAGTATCTGGTGTGAGTGGTAGGGTTAGGGTTAGGGTTAGGGTAATGTTGTGAATCGAGTGGCCTGTGTTCGTCGTCCATAACATACGCCTGCCCATACCATAACCCCACCACCACCATGGGCCACTCGATTCACAACATTACCCTAACCCTAACCCTACCCCTACCACTCACACCAGATACTGACTGGTTTTCGGACCCCCCCAGACCCCCCCAATAAAGCAAAGCTGGACGTTTCAGAGTGGCCTTTTATTGTGGCCAGCCTAAGGCACACCTGTGCAATAATCATGCTGTCTATTCAGCATCTTGATATGCCACACCTGTGAGGTGGGATGGATTATCTCGGCAAAGGAGAAGTGCTCACTATCACAGATCTTTTCAGATTTGTGAACAATATTTGAGAGAAATGGTTATTTTGCGTATATAGAAAATGTTTTAGATCTTTGAGTTCATCTCATGAAAAATGGGAGCAAAAACAAAAGTGTTGCGTTTATATTTGTGTTCAGTGTATGTATGTATATGATATATGTATGATATATGCATGTATGCTGTCCTTACTTCTCAAACACAGAAGATCAATAAACAGAGAAAAAAGTCACTTAGTTTGGTTTCTTAGCCAGCTCACTTTTTGTGGTTGTATCAAAACTCTCGGCCCTACATCCATGTTGCTGCATTGAAGAACTATACAGAAAGGAAAAGGTGACAGTTAGAGGGAATGTGCTATAAGCCAAAAACAACTGTTTCTTCGCGCATCACCCGACTGATTTTGGCCAGGCACAAGACCCATCTTTGAAATGAGTTTCCAAATACCATATCAACGACATTAAACCGTCTTACCAAGCCTGACAATCCACATTCAATTTCAGTTAAAAGTGAACATGCACACATATCACATGTGTCTGTTTTGATCCGCATTTATTTCGTATATTGTGTCCGCTGCTTCAGTTGCAGGCCAACGGGTTGTCTTTTGAGTTGGATTTTTCAATAAAACAAAACAAGTGGAAACAAAGCTTTTAAGCTTTCAACTTGGAAGTTCCAGATGGCAAACTCTCTCGGTATAGCACAGAAACGCAGAACAGGGTAAAATGTGTTTAATTCAGTAAAGTAAAGCCCAAATGTAAAATACTCGGTTAGAAGTAAAAATCCTGTTGAAAATATTTCAAAGGTAAAATTATGTAAGGATAGGCTGAATGTACACAAAGTATCCAACATAAAACTAAGAGTGTAAGCAGCATTTTCCTTTTGTTGATCAAAGTGGAGCGACTACCTTACTGTTGGGATTTACTTCCACTATAATGCATCATATTTGACAAAATCTATTCAATTCTAAAAGTAACTAGTTAGATTACTGACAGTCATTCATTTAGTTAGCCTAAGTAAAAAGTACAGGGTTGAGTTTTATTGGAGCAGAAGTATTTGGTGTTTTTATTTAGGTGAACATGCTCAAGTTGTACTTCAATATGGATGAGTAAATGAACCCAATTGCATCTAATGCACAGCCTCTCAGTGGTCAAGACAAGCAGCATTACACCAGCAATAGATGGTTAAACAGAAAGGCAGTTACAAACATCACAACCACACTCTGGATCATAAACAGGTGGGCATCCTATTTAGTGGTGAATACAGAGCAGTGCTTCTATAACTTCTCCAATGAGATAATGTACTGATTTGTTATGTTCTATATCAATGTGAACTGATCTCTTTGGTTTGGTATTTGAAGACGTCACCACTCAAACCCGAGTATGTTTTTAGAGAAAGTTATTAACATATTTATCATAATTACAATAATCCTTACTTGTGCTGCCTACATTGGTTCTATGCAGCCCAAGAGAACGCCATAAGAGAATCTTTCACATAATAATGAAGTCATTAACAATATTTTTCAACCACTGCTAACAAATGGCTTGGCTTAATGTCAGTGTCTAGATAGTTGTATGCACTGTTGGAATGTCTTGTAGTACATTTACTGGAGCAATGTCATTAAGTACATATTTGAGGTACTTGAGTATTTGACAGCTTACTATAAACTACAATGCTTTGTTTTCGATTAACAATTTATACAAATAGGGCTGAAACAATTAATTGATTGACAGAACAATTCATTTGCAACTGCTTTTCCTTATGAGACTTGAATGTTTAACTAAATTAACATTTTCAATGGATTTGTACTTGTATGTGTGGTATAAGTACTTTTTTTCTTCCTCCACTGGCTGTTTTTTAAACTACATTTAAATGTAATGCATATTCATACCAAATGTACATTTGCTATTAAAAAGTACATGTTATTTCAACAACATACAGTGTAAACTGTTTCTGTGTATCTGTGTGCACAGTATATGTGTATTTGTGTGTGTGTGGTGGAGAGAGAGGAGACCTTATTGTTTGATTGTTAGCTCGGAGCTAAACAGATGCGTAAATAGAGATAGGGGAGCCCAGTCACATCAGATTAAACCAAACAACAAAAATCAAACTGTCTGTCCCACTCACTCTCCCACACACAAACACACACATGCTCTCACAGACAGAAGGTGTAACTGGGAAAACAAACAGACAGCAGCAGAGCAGTGTGCCTTAATAAAACCTCCAACTTGTATTAAACACAACAGGAAGACAATTCCTGGACACTATAACTCTCATGTAAATGCACTCAGACATCGTAGGTCTTTGTGCGCTACAGAAACATACTGACACACTGTGGAGTAAATACAGTGATGACGCATACCATCACATGCCTCATAAACCCTAATGTTACCACTCCAATATCTCCATAGGCCCGAGGCAAAACAGAGAGACCGCCATGAGACAGGAAAAAAGAGGGAGAGAGAGAGAGAGAGGGGAGGAGCATACGGGCGAGCTATGATGATGAATTGATTGATGAATGCAAATGAAGATGAATGCATGTGACAAATACAGATAACAAGAGGAATATGAAGTGTACAGCGGCTGGTTCACCTTTTCCTGTAGCAGAAAATATGATGATATGTGTCTAGCCTATTAATACTACAGCAGCGACAGTGAACGCAACCACTGAACCAGATATAGATCCCTTATCACCAATCGTGTGGCCCAGAAACAGCGGACACCCGTCTTTCTATACCATTTGGAGCCTACTCGCTGGGCCGGGGCGTGCTGATTGGCCTAATCGTCCCACATCCTAGCCTTTATTGCCATATGGACTGAGTCCTAAAACTTGCCATAGATCAGTGTATATGAGGTAACAGCAGTTTATTTTCTTAATTGCTTGTTGTTTGTAAGTGCAGCTTCATGTCATCACAAAACATCCAGGGTGGAAACTTGCCTTGTTTATGTGTGTGGTAAAAGAAGCTGTTTTTTTGTGTGCGTTTTTAATAATTAATTAATCGTTTGTGTCAGTTTTCAGGCAAAAATTCCAAACACTCTCGTTCTAGTTTTTCAAATATTTTCTCCGTATTACATCATTTGACTAAACTGAATCTCTGGGTTTTTAACTGTTGGTTGGATAAGACTAGCAAAATGTATTATTGGGATTTAGGGAACTTTGACTATCTCCATAGTTAATTGAGAAACTGATCAGTAGGTAAATACGCCTTAATCTGTGTACCTGTATGTGCAATGTGAGCGTAGCGTACATTTAATAACTTTGGGTCTATGTGTTTGTACATTTCCAGACAGATAATTCTTTTGTTTGCTTTTTTTTTAGATATCCATTTCTTCCTTGCAGTTTCATTGGAAATACTTTATCCCTATGAAATATGAACACTATGACAACTGTTGACAGCTTGTTCTCTGGATTATCGGAGTAATGAGCAGGAATGAAACAAGACATGCTGCATTTTTTAAAATCTGATTTCATGTATTTACCTTTATTGTAAAGTGGAGCCAGATTATACTTTTTCTCTCTCACACACACACACACACACACACACACACACACACACACACACACACACACACACACACACACACACACACACACACACACACACACACACACACACACACACACACACACACACACACACACACACACACCGAAACACACCGAAACACACCGAAACACACTACAGTGATACATCGAGAAGTAAAGCCCAATAAGGTCTTTGGGGAGAATGATGCGGTTATGGTTCCTCAGGACAGATCACCTGAAGCCTGGTAAGGGGATATCAGCCTCCATAGCCATTGATCCGATTACACACACACACACACACACACACACACACACACACACACACACACACACACACACACACACACACACACACACACACACACACACACACACACACACACACACACACACACACACACACACACACACACAAGCCACACACATACTGTATAAACACAATACTGCATCTTGTGTATTGCTTGGGGTACGTCTTATATTGATGATTTTTAAACAGGATTGAGCTGAGGTGTGCCTCCATAATTCACCAAATACCCTCCAGGGGCAAAAGACACATTTATATCAATACAGTGAGACCTTTGCCCCACTTGACCTAAATCAGTTAATATTTAACTGCATGGTCTATCTACCTCTGTGTGTGTTTTAAACTATGTGTGTATATTCTTTCTGTGTGTGAATATACAGTAGGAGACAATCCAAGGTCTGCGGAAAAGGTTAACCCCAATAACCAAACCACTTACTGAGTCGCCTGCTGCACACTGTGCTGATGGTCTGAGGTTAACTATCACACCATTGATTAACACTGATCCCAGATTACACACAGAAGAGAGGGAGGATGACTGAGGGGAAGACAACAACACACCCCCAAGTATTCACCTTCGGATATCAATTACAATTAAATAAAAAAAGCACATCATAGAGAAGCATTTGTCTTCAATAAAAGGATTTTAAAAAGTTACTTAATTTTAAATATTTAATTTCAGCTCTGAACCCAAAACAAAAGGAGTTCAAATTCATTGCGTGTGCGGGTTCACTAAGTGAGCTGCAGTGTTATTTTACTGCATGTTCCTACACTCTCTGCAAGCTGCTCACACATGACATGCTACTGTACACACACACACACACACACACACACACACACACACACACACACACACACACACACACACACACACACACACACACACACACACACACACACACACACACACACACACACACACACACACACACACACACACACACACACACACACACACACACACACACACACACACACACACACACACACACACACACACACACACACACACTGCAGCTCTCCATGCACCGGGCAGGGTGACACTCACATGTGGATCCACAGACGCTGGTGTGGCGCCTCCGTTTTGCTTGGAGAAGCAGAAAGAGGAGATAGGGAGGCAGGAGAAAAAGGCAGGACGGCAGGGAGGGAGCCATGGAGGGGAGGGAGGGAAATGCGGAGGGACGCAAGGGAGGAGGAGGGGAGGTGGGGGGGCAATGAGAGGGCTGAGTGGTTCTAGTAAATATTTATATTGCAGTATGATACGCGCAAGACTGAAAGAGTGAAAGAGAGAGAGAGAGAGAGAGAGAGGGGGGATAGGCAGAGAAAAGGGGGAGATATAGAGCGTCCATCCCTTTATTAATTTTATTCCGGACCGCTAAGTTTAGCATTCAACACGTGTCGCCAGTGATGGAGAGAGGGAGGGAGGGGGGGAGGAAACGAGAGAGAGAGGGAGAGAGAGAGGTTGACGGTTGCTAGGTGACGGGGCGCATATACTGAATTTTAACAAAAGAACAGGGAAAGAGGGAGAGAGAGAGAGAGTGTGAGTGTGTGTGAGAGAGAGGAGAGGAGAGAGGGAGGGAGAGAGGTAAAGAGAGAGACCGGAGAAATTGAATACATGTAGAACATATATATATATATATTTAGATATATATATTTTCCCGGCGTGTGTGTCTGTGTGTGTGCGTGTGTGGTGGCGGTGGTGGGGGGGGACACTCGCAAAACGGATACCTCAAAAAGGAAGGATGTGAAAAAGGATGGAGGGACGCAGGAAAAGAGGGGGGAAAGGCTGGTGAAAAACAGTAAGTACATTTCTTTTTTCAATGATATTTGCAGTGCGGAGGCATTTTCTTCCCCGCACGCACACGCACACAGACTCTGTAGATTAATTGCGGCTCGGGTAGTGAGAGGGGGCTCCGCGTCATTGAGACGGGGAAAGGGGGCTCGGGTGTCGGCATCTGTACGGCCGCTGGTGATGGAGAGATGGATGGAGAGGTGGAAACGGCCAGCGCACCGGGGCTTTGACCCCTCTGTCATTGCTGCGCCTGGAAACTCACAGCTCTTAGCCCCGTAATGTTCAGCCGGCTACATATCCCGATGATACACACGCACACTCATAGATTACCGGCAGTTCAATTAATCATATAGACTAAACCTGTAGGCTATGATTTTGTCTGCCAGGAATTTCCCATGCATTATTAATAAAGACAGAGTTTGGGTTCCGCTTAAGTCTTTAAACACCGGCGCTGGCTGCAGTTTCCCCGCACTCTGCTGCGGATGTATTAATTGAGGTGATCATATCTGTTGATGCTCATTTTCTCAGGCTGCGTGGTCAATGTTAGTGTGTGCGTGAGTGCGTCTGCTTGCTCGTCACTGCTAAGCCTGCAAGATTGCCGATCAGTTTTTCCTCTTGATCTATTTTTATCCCGATACCCTGAATATTTGGGCGTATGGCAGCACACTGTTATCCCTCTGTTGCCACCGAGGAATCTTCTCCAACGTGCTGACTTGCCTCAAACACCCTCAGACAGCTGGAACAGCTTTTCTAGCTGGGTGAAGGAGTGTGTGAGAGATTTCACTTTGTAGGTAGATTTAAATGTGCACCCCCTGTGGGTGACCATATAACTTTTGTTTTTGCCTTGCAGTAGTTTATTATAGAGGAGAAGTGAATTACAGGTGCAAACACAAACCGCCGCCATCACTCCTTTTTCTCTGAAAAAAATAAATGAAGGCCTTGGACCATAGCGACCACCAAGGGAAATCATGCTGTTGACCTGTACTATGGAGAGAGACACAGTGTTGCTTCTCTTACAGATTTGCTGCAGTGATTTGGATTGCAAGATCACAGTTATTGGCCTGCACTGTGTGGCCACTGAATGCATTTATCCGGATGGAAATTGGAATTAATATGTTGTTTGTTTTTCCATTTCTGTGGGCTGTTTGTGTCCCTCTCCTCTCTCAGCTGAATTCTCCAGCTGATATCCATTTCAATCAGCTCGTTCACCCACAGGTGACGTGCTCGCAAGTCCTGTGAAACACACAGGCGTACTGCAGCAGCGTACTGCATGCACTGCTGCCTGTAAAGTGTTGCCTTCAGTGTCAGCTGAGCCCCTTCTCTGCCGATATGTCGTACAGTTGCCCAGAGAGATCTGTACTGTACCAGCTGTGAGTAGGGGTAGGCAGAAGGGGAGGGAAGAGGAGAGGTGATGAGCGACACAGAAGGTGTAGAGGGAGAGAGAAATGAGAGAAGGTGTGAGGAGGAGGAGGTGGAGGAGAGAAGGCATGGGGGGAGAGCCGGGTGAGAGATTGGAAAAAGCAGCAGAATGAAGGGGAGAGAAAGAGAGGGGTGCTTGGAATGAAATATCATAGGGGACATGGTTGGAAGGCGCAGGAGAAGAGATGAGAGGGATAGAGTCAACATTTGTGTGCTTGTTTTCTCCAACCCCTTGCTCTTCATCAATTTCACCTCATTGATTAATTGACTTTTGCACAGCACAACATTCAAGCTTAGCTCAATCCCCCCCTCGCTTGTGTCTCTTTTCTTCTGCCAATCCCCCTGTTTCTTATTGCCTCAATCCTTTCCGTCTCTTCTCTCACCCCTTGCAACCTGTGACTTCCTCTGCACAATTTCCTTTCTCCCTTTTCCTCTCTCTCTCTCCCGCCTCCCCTTTCATCATTTGTTTGATGCAACATTAGTGGATAGTTTCCTCAATTCTGCAGCCCACCCAAAACCCCTCTGCCACCCTTTCCACACGTTGCACCCAGTGTTCTTCTTAATACCACTAATTAAGGTAAAGCTCGTTAACATAGAACATCAATTAGTGTTTAACGAGATCAGAGGCTGCTGTTTTGGAGCGATTACAGTACTCCCCTCTTCTGGTGTTCCTCTCTGGACTCTACTCGGGGTTGTGCTGTTGAACGTGTTGCATATTCATTTTGGCCTGCAGCGGTGCGAGAGACACATTCTATACACGTGGTGGCAAGGGGGTGTCATGTGACTTGGGATGCTTTGATCAATTATTAGAATGTAATGCTATGTTATTTATGTTATTTATTTTCCCTAATAGCATCCCTGACTGGTGCTCGTTAAATTAATCTGTATGATTTTTGAGGAATATTGCCCTATATTTAAATCAGGAGAGACACTTTATAAGACTGACTCCTTTAAAAGTAAGTACTAGTCGAAATGTCACACCATTGTCTTATTCAATGCATTAACAGATTTCTTAAGAGTGATTCAGGCTCTAAACAATAAATGAACACATTGATAAAAGCGATAGGGATATACTTGTGGGCATTTAAATAGAT
This sequence comes from Pseudochaenichthys georgianus, assembly GCF_902827115.2. Lineage (NCBI taxonomy): Eukaryota > Metazoa > Chordata > Actinopteri > Perciformes > Channichthyidae > Pseudochaenichthys > Pseudochaenichthys georgianus. Next base: position 30,007,235 of record NC_047518.2, read on the forward strand.
TGCAACCAATGCAGTGTATATCATTCTAGCTGTAGCTAAAACCATGGCTAAAACATTTAAAGACATTAATCACAGAGACAGTTCGGCCTATTTTAAACTTGTAAAACTTAATACAACAAAGTTTTGACACAGCTTTAAATAAACATATATAGCTGCCTGTTTTAAAGACTGTAGAAATAACAATTCAGTTCTCTAAAAGTGCAAAAATTCAGAAGGGTGAGAGCTGCTTGGAAACGTCAGACATTTTTTATTGCTGCTGTGTGTGAAGTATAGACACTTTTCAAAGTGGGGCAGATTTGTTGATTATTGGATTGCTGGATTGTCAGATAAAAATAATAATCTACTTTAATATTTTTATTAAATATTATTAATATTTAATATTTGTTTTTGAAAAATGTCAAGCAAAAACCATGAAGAAAATGCCAAATATACTCTGGATGCAGCTTTAAAAAACGTTTTCTTGTTAAACTGAATATCTTTGGATTTTAAGACATGTCAATGACTAAACAGTTAATCACCTGCAGATAAATCGATAAAGAAAAGGTCAGTCACAGCCCTGCATTAGTTGTAGATAGGTAACATAGACTCAGAAACTCCTTTATTTACTGCAACTATTTGAATGTCAAGTTAAAATCATGTATCAAGTAACGTTGCATTGCGCAACAGTGTGGTTGTAATGCTCTAATGCATTCTGATTTGAAAATGACCTACTACTCAACATGAGCAAACAACTCTAATGGTAACATTAGTGAAGGTACACCAAGTCTCTGCTGATGACTTTGCAGTTTTGACAGAAACAGTGACTACTCAAAGTTTCCACCACTAATTGGATGTAATGGTGACATTATGATGTATTTCACGACGACAAGTTGTAGTAAAAACAAAAATGATTTACTTCCATGATGGGACGCCAGGCATCATTTGTGAAGCTCGGTTCCACACAAGCGTTTTAGAGAGCTGTCTGTCTCTCGGAGAAACAGGAGCTATACTCTCAGATTCTGAATTACGTTACTAACGAGTTTCTGTGCAGTGATGCGTTAGATGTGATTAAACTGAATGAAGTAAGGCATTTATCAATATGAAAATCAAAAAAAGAAATGGTTCTGTAAATCTGTAATATCACCTAAACTCCATATCAGAGGGTTACCTTTCAGTTAGGTGGCAGCTGCTATGGTGTAGCACCCCGAGGTGCCGCCCTCGGCCCAGTTACAGTCTTAATGTGGACCGGGAATAGCAAACAGTCAAACACCAACTGTAGATGGAATGACAGGAAGTCATTTAACAACCAGGTGGAGATCGAAACAGACAGAGGGACATTCTGGCAGAGAGACACATTCATAAACAAAATCACACAGACCGGTACCAGTAGACAGAACAGTGAGGGAGACTTTAGCGTGCACTGCTTGCTCACAGTCACTATCAAACAGGTGCGGCTTGTTTTGGGAACAAGTCTGGAGGCAGCTAGCAGGCACACAGCTTCACATGGCTGCATGCAATACACAGTCACACACACTCTCAAAAAGTACATTCAGGCAGATACCCTTGGGTATGCAGTCAGAAACACGCACCAAGAGCATACCCAAAAATACACACACAATGAATAGCATAATGCACACTAACACACACACCATTTTTAGTTTTGGATGAGAGAGGACCTTGGGACCTTGCCCATGGGACCCTCACATAAACTGCACTGTACAGTTGCAAGAAAAAGTATGTGAACCCTTTGGATTCTCCACACATAGCGTTGTGTGTTCCTTCCAAACAACTCAACTTTGGTTTCATCTGTCCACAGAATGTGTTGCCAGTAGTGCTGTGGAACATCCAGGTGCTCTTTTGCAAACTTCAAACGTGCAGCAATGTTTTCTCTGGACAGCAGTGGCTTCCTCCGTGGTGTCCTCCCATGAACTCCATTCTTGTTCAGTGATTTACGTATCGTAGATTCGTCAACAGAGATGTTAGCATGTGCCAGAGATTTCTTTAAGTCTCGAGCTGACACTCTAGGATTCTTCTTCACCTCATTGAGCATTCTGCGCTGTGCTCTTGCAGTCATCTTTACAGGACGGCCACTCCTAGGGAGAGTAGCAACAGTGCTGAACTTTCTCCATTTATAGACAATTTGTCTTACCGTGGACCAGCGCCATATAATAGAAGAGTTACGACAACGGAAGTCCAAAAACAGTTATCGTCACGTGGTTCATGTAGACGAGGATCGTTCCCTGGAAGTTCATGGCGGGCAATGTGAATGCATTGATAACAGGAGATAGAACTACGATTTTTGGTAATTATTAGTGAATAAAGGTTTTGATTTGCAATATTTATACAACAAATCGATATGTGTATGTATTTACATCAATATGTTTTAAAAAATAAAATAGAATTTGCTAATATTAAGTGATAATATTAGGATTAGTGTGAACAACTAGTTTACATGTTACGCTAACAGTGCCTTGGTTAAAGAGCCTGTTGCTGTTTATTTATAGCTTTGAATTCTTTCAAACCAATATTATCTTCTTAAACTTGTATGGTAGTCAGGAGCATCACTTTCTAATGTGTATTGATATATTTAGAGGGAGGGGATCTAAAGTAATGCTTTAAAATTCAGATTAGATTAATTTCTACCATTTTCTTAAATTCATGGTAGCTTCAGTAATCCCATGGTAATTGAGGACACAAGTTATCTAAATGACTAATGTCATCTTTATGGCTTTCAGAAAGGACAGGAGACCGACAGGTGACTATCAAAGGACTAGCAGCAGCATCATCAGCATGATGATGATGATGTTAAATGTGTTGTTTTAGGAACATCCATTGCAAATACATGGAATTCAATAAACATTGAATAGCATATCATGCAGTTTGTCTGTACCTTTTCCTCCGTGTTGTCCTGGTTTGCTGTGCTGCCTCCTAGTCGCCACCATGGTTTGCTGTGCTGCCTGGGGATGCTCAAATCGCTCCGAGAAAGGAGTACGAATGTACGTCTTCCCCACTGACACAGAGTGGAGGACAAAATGGCTGGCTCAAGTCAGCAGGAGCAATTTCACGACCAACAGCCAAAAAATATGTGAGGTAATTATATACAAACACTGCATTTGCACTTTTTCACAAAACGAAAACCACACCATTGGGAAAGCTTAATGTTTTGTTTAATACAAAAAAACAGGGAAAGGCTTGAAAAACACTGAGAGTTGAGACTCAGGGTGCAGGGTGAGGGTCTCAGTGCAGGTATTCAGGCTCCATTGAATCCCCCTCTGGTTCTTGTGCTGAAAGAGGGAGTAACAGACAGGATAAAGGGTTATACACACAGCACACCTATTGGATGGGAAATGCATTGGGGTTTACTTATATAAAACAGTAGTATTCAACTTACCTTGTGTTTTCACTCTCACTTAAAGAGCCTGTGACAGCATCCCAACAACTGTTGTGCAATGAAATATTGGGCTACTAGTAATCTCGAACCGTCAGTTTAAAAAAGAAAAGCGATACCGTTCCGTTAAATATCAATAATTTCGAACATCGCGGGGAAATTCCTTCGAGTCATTTTGAAGTTTTGGGGGAAGCTGGAAGTGACGTCAATGCGGGAACGCTACCAGAGCCAAACACGGACAAAGTGTGTTGTCATGCGTAGAAATGGTGAATTACTGAGATTAGGCACGTTAATAACGTTTTAATGAAGTTGACTACAGTATATTCATATTCGTCAGTGCTTTCATGTCAATTCGGCGAACATAAACATAAATGATCGTGGTGAAGATGATGATTACATTAGGATTACAAATCGGGAGTGAGAGCTGCTGAATTTCCTCCCGTCGGATGTGATATAAAAACTAGGGCTGTCAAACGATTACAATTTTTAATCAGATTAATCACAGCTTAAAAATTAATTAATCATGATTAATCACCATTCGAACTATGTCCAAAATATGTCATTTATTTATGTATATTGTTGTGGGAATGGAAAGATAAATGAAAGAAGGCGGATATATCAATTTAACATACAGTATCTATGTTTATTATAACATTTTTCTGCATGTCAAAATGAAAGACAACCCACACACCTATCAATCATCAAACCGTGGGGTCTTAATTCATTACGTGTTGATTTCTATCAACGGGGGAGTACTTCAGGAAAGTCGACAGAGGGGGGGGGGCGGCTAGTGGAGTACTTCGTGACCACAGAGTGTGAACGTTGTGATCAGCTGTTTTAGCGCAGTTCTCCAGTGAAGGGGGGGAGTCTCCCTCCGCAGCCGGTTGGCATAGTTTTGGCACAGTTCCGTTGTACAGTCCGACGTTAACAGCAGCCTGTCTGCGCACACGGAGACCGACTCTGTCGTCCGGTGATCTAACCGCCTTCTGGAAAAGCTTCACAAGTACGTCGGTACGCAAATGCGCTTTGTGACACAGGTGACGGTACGCATTTCAGATTACGCACATAACCTGCGTACCAGTTATGTGCACCCCTGTACCAGAGCCATATTATTACTATTATATGGCTCTGCCCTGTACTACAGCAAAAGTATTCTGCGTCGGGACTTCCTGCAACAACACCACGCCTAGTGCTGCGTACCTGGACTCACATTCAGGTTCAGGTCCGGACTCAAGTCCAGAGGTTCAGGTTCAGGTCCGGACTTATAAGTCCGGACCTGAACCCATGGCTTGAGTCAAGTTGTGTGAGTAACTAAAGTGAACTTATTGTGAGCTAATTATCAATTGAAAATTAACTCATAATCAACTCAAATTCAAACTCATCAGGTTTATTGTGCTCCCTTCCAACTTGTGTCTACATTTCTCTACAAAGTACAAATGTGCCACTTAGTCTACAAATGACTTATGACAGCAACTACAGTGAACTACTACAAAGTTCAAACATTTATTTCATTTACCAAACTAAAGTAACCAAACAGTCCCTGAGCTGACTGAGCCTAAATCCCTAAAACGTTGCTGAAAGGTAGAGTGTAGAGCAGACTATACGCATTACACTGTTACACACCTACTATACAGTATAGGCTAAACTGTAGTGACTGTACAGTCAGAGTGTACTGTACTGTCTGTACACCATGTATTTTCTACAACTCTACATGTGTACATTATACAGTACATACATAGTGATGTACATACATACTGTTAAATTAAAATCAATGTTGATATGGCGTAATTTTGAATTAAATATACTAATTTAAATCAGTTTTATTCTGAAAAAAACGGAAGTTAACACTTAACTTAATACTTTTATTCTGAAAATTCTTCACTTCCGGTTAGCATTAGCATGTGGCGAAATGCTACGTTTTCAAACCGTGAATCGAAGGTGAAATGACATGTGATGTTGTACACTGAGCACACTGGGATTAGCACTCATTTATTGACGCTGAATAACGTTTATCAGGGAATGTTTAAATAACCACAGACACCAGAATATACGTAAGTGCTAGTTTTTTTGCGAGTCCAAGTACCGGTTCCCGACGTTCCGGTTTTAACCGGACTTGAACCGAAACTTTTTACAAGTCCAGTACCGGTTCGGCGTACCGGTACGCAGCACTAACCACGCCGTTATCAAAGATGTTCTATTGAGAAGACGATCACTACGTGACAAAAGTTTTCAAAACCGTGGCGACTGAAATCAATCTTACTAACTGCTGTCTGTGCAATTTACTCCGCGCGAGTTGGCAGACTTTATTTTGCTTACTTTAATATCATTTTTCATGGTGGGGCTAAGCCATTTCTTGGTATGGGTGTAGCCTACCCCAGCCATACCCTGGCGCTGCCACTGGTGCACGTATGGGGCGGGCCATTCTGCACATGCGTTAAATGCGTTAAATATTTTAACGCAATTAATTCAAAAAATTAATTACCGCCGTTAACGCGATAATTTTGACAGCACTAATAAAAACAAATTGATTATTGTTGTAGTTGTAAACTCAAGTGGATGAAACTACATTTATTAGTGCTTTCATGTCAATTCGGCGAACATATGATACATTAAATGATCGTGAGGATGATGATTACAAATCATTTGTTTGAGCCGGTCTGCATTTCCTGATGAGAAAACAAACCGATGCTTTTTGTAGTAAGTACACCAACATGGATTAAACGTGTGGTTTTTTTACCACAATGTTGGGGAAATTAATGGATAAAATGCACGGATTATTATTATTATTCCCACTCCGATCGGGACACTAGGTCCACCGTTTCCCCGCAGCGAGGCTCCCCCCGTTGACAGTTTACGTGGGCTGGGTGCAGTGGCGGACTGGCCATCGTGACGAATCCCGATGGGCCGGTACCGAAGTGGGCCGGTCGGATAAGTCACTAGCACATCCCCCATAGGCAGCGCGTGAGGCTCAGGTTTGAGAAGGCTAAATAACTTCTTTTACCTGACGCTGCCCGCCTCCGGCGTCTATAGAAAAGAGATCAACTCAGTGTGCGGAGTTTAAATCTCTCAAGTCATATTACAGGATAAAGGAAATACAGTTTAAACTGCCGTATGCAGAGAAGACGCCGACGTGTCCCACTTATCATTCATATTACATCATCAATCAGATCATCGATCATATAATATCATAATATATCATATATTTCCTTATCTGAGTCAGCTTCTCCAGCCTCATCTGGCCGTGCAACACTCACAGTGTCACAGACTGTATGCAGAAGTATTATTTTAAGCAACACATTATGTTGACGAAACACTCGAGACAAATGTAATTAAAGTCAGATCCACTCGTGTCTTAGACGTGAACGCGCTCTCAGCTGGAGAGAGAAACCCTGGCTTGATTTACCGAGTTGATAACCAGCGTCGTAGGACCGCTTAGCGAGATCTCGTTTGTTAGTTTGTTGTTGTTAGTTTGTTTGTTACTCAAACATATCCAGGGTCTGTTGAACTGGCTTCGTAGTACAGGGCACAGGTGGCTAGCAGCGCTAATGTCAAAGACACAGACATTATACATTATATTTGTGTTTTACCAGGATGCAGTGACACAAATATTTACATATTTACATTTACTATCTACAGCACCCGCCGCCCCTGACATCCCCCACTCCCCCCGTTGACAATTTACTAGCGGTACCGAAGTGGGCCGGTCGAGAGTCCCGGGATGATTTTTAGTCCCATTCCACCACTGGCTACATGACCATATGATCGCCCATATTGACGCACCTCATTCCTAAACTTCTAACAGATACAACATAAACCGATCCTTCAGCCTCATGAGCTCTCAGACACGTTCAACATTAACCTGTCATCGCTGTCTGAGCTTGCTGCTGTGTGCGCCGTCGTGCGTTTACATCTGACTGTATATATATAAAGGTTTACATGCAGATGCTGGGATCCTGGACGGTGCAGCTGGAGCGCTGTGCCCGCAATGACGTCACCCATCATTTGGCGGGACTTGAAGAATCCGCGAGAAGATCCAGAAAATTGTCAACATTGAAGGCAGATTAATGGTTATCAAAGTACAAATATCCAAAATCAGTTCAGTAACGGTTTTCAAGGGGACAATATTTACTCAAATTGATGGGTTTGGATGATGGGGGAAAACCGTGTCACAGGCTCTTTAAGTCCCTCTCCCTTTGCCATCAATCCAAAATCAGCTGAGCTGCAACATTATACAGACAGGTAATAATCAACATAATCACAAGGACACAATATGGCTCTGCTAAAAACACTCACTCTTACACGCACCAAAGTTATATTTATCTAATATTTAACTCCCTCCATACAATCCCGTTTAGAAGCCCCTCTTCTCTAATTCAACAACGTTGGACGAAATGACATTAAGAGAACGGAATTTACAATTAAAAGGCTGTTCAACGTGTGTTGCTAACTTGCTTCGGTATCCTAGCTTAATCTGTTATCTGTAAACGTTCCCTAAATCTACTAATTTAGGGATAATCCACTGACATCCTTTAATACACATGTTAATTTGAATCAGATGTACTGATAATATCCGCAATATAAATCTTTAAACTTCTTCTTACCTTTAAAAGTCCGTCACGAACGGTCTATTATGCTGCAACTCTACAGCTCTGCTAGCCTTGGCGCTAACTTCCGGGGAACGATTGAGAGGCTCCACGATCCGCCATTGCTGTAAAAACGTGGTCCATTGGAGTGAACGGAGATGACGTAACTCTCAGTCTATATGTCGCTGCCGTGGACTGATGACCATCAAGGCTTTCAGAGATACTTTTGTAACCCTTTCCAGCTTTATGCAAGTCAACAATTCTTAATCGTAGGTCTTCTGAGAGCTCTTTTGTGCGAGGCATGGTTCACATCTGGCAATGCTTCTTAAGAATAGCAAATTCAAAACTGGTGTGTATTTTTTATAGGGTAGGGCAGCTTCAACCAACACCTCCAATCTCGTCTCATTGGTTGGACTCCAGGTTGTCTGACTCCTGACTCCAATTAGCTCTTGAAGAAGTCTTTAGCCTAGGGGTTCACATACTTTTTCCACCCTGCACTGTGAATGTTTACATGGTGTGTTCAATATTAAACATGAACACATATAATTGTTTGTGTGGCATTAGTTTAAGCAGACTGTGTTTGTCTATTGTTGTGACTTAGATGAAGATCAGAACACGTTTTATGACCAACTTATGCAGAAATCCAGGTAATTCCAAAGGGTTCACATACTTTTTCTTGCAACTGTATATATAGTACATTTCAATGCACACCACATAGACACAAACATAAAACGGAGAAAGAGAGAATGCAGAGAAATAATGAAAGCGAATGGAGAAATGTGCAGGAACGTTTTGCGGTGCGCAGCGTTTTGCAGCAGTATGGTGTGGTCCTTCATAATGACGGATGGGGCAGGAAATGACAGCATAAGTGGTTATTAAAAAGAGTAAATGGGGGCATTTATAAAAACCACGTTAGCCTGTGTCTGCAGCCCATGTCGCATGTCACCCTTTGGCTGCTGTGTCATGCCTCCTGATCTGTGGGACTTCCCTTGCACTGCACGAGGAACAGCTTTGTTAAAACCCTTTGTCATTCTCTTCTTAAGGAACATAGGCACTGGCATTTATAGCAGGCTTTGTACTGGAGTGACTGTGTCGGATTTACTATGTGCAGGTACCAGGTGCAAAGTTGAACCTGTTTTATCACTTCATGTAAAAATAGCTTCACTCTAAACAGGAGCCGACAATACAGCTGTTACAAATGCAAATATGTGCGTTTGCACCTGAATGGAATTTGCACAGTGTGTTATCTACAATACTGCAAGGAGGGGAAGGCAGAGGAACGTCAGTGCGGCGATAGAATAAAGTCTGCGATGAAGATAGTTTTGATGTTTAAATGTGCTTCATCTCAGCGTGTAAATAACTCCATCTTCGAAACTGGCCTTTTGATTGGAGTCCGTCCTGAAGATCTTCAACTGGTTTTTGACACTGAAATGAACAAAATACTTTGGATGCAGGTATTCTGATTAAATTGTTCTCAATTCAGGTCGTAATGTTTTATTATTCAATTTTTTTACTACATTAAAGCCTTCTTTATTCTATCTTCTGAAAGCTGATTGGGAGTGAATGCTTTCCTTTCAATTATGTAAGAGAAATTTCAACCACATATTTTTTTTTAACAAGTCCATAAGTGACCCCAGCCTCGGTCTGGTGCTCACAGGCTCATCAAGTTTATTGTTATGTGATCTGTTCAGTGTTAACTGGGGCATATTCTGTATCAAAAGCTGCAGCTTTGGGAAAGAAAAGACACTCGTTTACACATTTTGCACAGAGCAGTGATGGGAGGAGCATGGAAATGAATTGTTGGCACTGGTTTCTCTGTCACCTTTTATATTCAATATTCATTCAAGATTCAAAGGCGTTAATGTCATATGCATACAACAGTGTAGAAATGGCAATGAAAATCTTAAGTCCTGCGCTCCTCCAACAATTCAACATAGTTATATAAGACATAAAACCAATTAGAAAATAAAAATAGTGCAAGTAACAAGAGTAGAATAGAAGCAGATTATGTTGCAGACCCACATATTAAGACAGCTGATTCCCATCATGTTGCTTTGTGTTCTTACTGTATGTATCGTTAACTTGGGGGTACCTACCTGTCAAGCCCTTTTTAAGAAATGTAATGAGTGTCGCCTAAAAGAATCTGACAATCATGTTATCTCGATTTTAATTAACCCTGTGAAGAGTTCTACTCGGTTCTCTTCCATGATTTGGAGACAATGGCCTCCACAGTGATGTGGCTGGCTGTAATTGGACTGATTTTATGTTTTTTATCTGTTTTTGTTTTTTTGTTTAGCTTTTTAATCTTATTTATTGTTGTGTATCTTGTCATTTTGTATGTGATATGGACCTTGAGTCTGAAATAAAGATTGATTGATATCGTGCTCTCATGTATCCTTGACCCTTATGTGTTACATACATTTCTTTATTTTGACTCAGGAACATTTATAACTTATTCCTAAATATTAGTTCGCACCAGATAAACAAAATTAAGCCTAAATTAGCTATAGTTTTGAAATGCTACATATATTAAACGGATCATTAACAAGTAAGCCAGAGGCGAACAAACATTCTGTCGTTTATTCTAAACAAGCTCAACCTTTTGTGTTTACATAGGATTTTGTTTAAACGCAACTGCCGACAATGATGGCCTGCTTTATTTATTTTTTGTTACGCTTGTTTAGTTCTTTCCACCACGCAGAAAATAATAGCTGTCTGAAATCTCATGACATGAACAGTTCTCCCCTCTCGTCTGCACGTAATTACGCTCTGTACAATATAATGTGAATCACGTCATAAACATATCATAAAGGGCTCTGGCCATCTCAGACTCTCATCTCTCTCATGACATACTGTTGCTTCAAGTGTCAGAAAAAGAGCTCAGATGATTGGATTAATGGGCTTCTAGAATTGCCGGTGTGAAGACAACACAGTGTGAATCTGACATTTTTCTTCCCTTACCTCTCACCACCTTTTACTCTTGAGATTCATCTGAGGCTGCGCAAAAATGGTCTCAATCCTCAAATTCCTCTCGCAGTAGGGCTTCTGCGTGCATGGGAGTGCATTTCCTGAGCCAAACTGATCCACTAACGTTTAAAGGATAGGCTGACAGAAGTGTTTCTAACACCTTTGCTTATGAGCGGGGGCAGAGCCAGATGTGCTGTGAACGCAGCTGAAACCTGTACACAACATTGTGACATTGCAGCATTTGATTTTAAGCAGACAGAATCCCGCTTGATTTCGGCACCATGTGGCACCTGCTATCAAAGCAGACCAGCTTACGTTTCTCTGTCTAATTCTAGATGTTAAAGTTTTGTGTGTATGTGTAAATATATGTGAATAAGCATCTGTACACATTCCTCCATATGTGTTAAGTCTGCACACGCACGTCTGGTTGTGGGATGTGAGAGAGCACCTGCCTGCGCGTGACCTTGTACAAAGGCGCGATAGTTATCAGTGAATGTTTGCCACACTGGTTTAATCTGTTTATCCACAGAATAAGGTTGTGAATCATTTTTATGCAGAGCTAGGTGGTTTTATTTTCTGCTGAGAGTCTCTATTAGCTTCCTAGTTTGTAGTTGTTACAGAACGTTTCACCTTACTGGTCCTGAAGGGCTGCAGTGTTGGCTGCTTTTCATCTTGGTCTTTTAATTAGTGACTGATTTAGATCTGGCTAGGTGAGCCCAGTGTCTGGCCAATCAATGAGGGAATTAATGGAAGCGTTGGTGCAAGCAGAGTAAAGCAATACCGTGGCGTTGCGACTATACTAGCTTGGAATGGTATGAGAAAATAATTAATTAACGTCTGTAGTGATCACTGGTTGACATAATTCACCACGGAACTGTGGGGTAGGGGTATTGTTTCCGCACGGGCATATGTGTTGCCCTCTATATATATTGTGTGCCCTCCTGGTTTCTTTCTCTTCTTCCCGGGCTGTGACCCGACAACATCTGCATTTCTACTGCTCATTAAAGCCAGCTTTGTACCTCCATTGCACCGCCTCCGACTCCTATCTCTCGGCACTACATTGGTGACCCTGACATAGTCTCGCGAAGTATCCGAGACTGTACCGAACACGGCAAAAAAAAAAACGCAGTTTTTTTTCTCGGAATACCGGGGATTTTTGGAGACGTCCGTGGCTGTCACCAGCACGCGGACTGAGGCTCGGTGCGCCCCCCCCGGAATGGCTGAGGACGTCGCTCGGCATTCCCACATCGTCTCGGCACTGGAAGACAGCAAGCCTTCCGACTACAGGGAGACGATGCACGACCTGCTAGGTGGGGAAGAACCCGATTTCTGCCTCATGGGGCTGTTTCTTCGGGTCGTGCGGCTGCATATCCAGGCTGCGCTAGCTAACGACAACTAGCAGCTAACCACGATAGCTAACGACGGCTAGCAGCTACCGATGGCTGCCAGCTAGCGGCTAGCTGCTAGCGGCTATCGGCATCCATCGGTTGACATCCGACTGTTAACCTCTTTTTTTGTGGTGCCGGAGTGGAGGTTCAACCTAGTCTGGTTGGCCTTGTGTGGATCCTCTCACGATTTCGCCCACCTCGCCGGCGGCTTCGGACGTCGCCCATGCCTTCGTCGGCCCGTGGGTGGCGCGCTTCTGGACCCTGTCTCGCCTCGACTCTACGGTTTCGGACGTCGCCCATGCCTTCGTCGGCCCGTGGGTGGCGTGCTTCGGGACCCTTTCTGGCCTCTTCCCTCACCTCGGCAGTTTCGGACGTCGCCCATGCCTTCATCGGCCCATGGGTGGCGCGCTTCGGGACCCTTCCTGGCCTCTCCTCTTACCGCGGCTCACGGTTCGGCTCACGGTTTGGCTCACGGTTCGGCTCACGGTTCGGCTCACGGTTTGGCTCGACTGCGGCTTCGGTAGGTGCACCGTCTGGCCTCTCTCCTGTCCACGGCTCCTTCCTCCCGGGGATGCTGCTCCTGCCCCCAGGGGACATGGCTCCTTCCTCCCGAGGACTTAGTGCCCGTCGCCGCTGTGCCCTCGCCTGCGGCCGGGCAGTGCTCCTTCCTGCTGGGGACCACCGGGTTATTCACGCCCGTCGCGGCTCGGCGACCCGGCTTTCTCCGACTGGCGGGTGAGTTCTTTGTTCGCCACGACGCCTACTGCAGCCCCCTTACGACAGCCTGTTCCAACCCGCCCCCCACCCCCGGTGGGGATGCCCTCTCCCTCGTTAGGGCCCCTACCCTCTCCTGCGGCCCCCTTCCGATGGCCCGTTCCATGGCCCAGCCCTCACCTGCAACCCCGCCCTCCTCGGCCCCTGTGGTGCTTCCTCCCAGACGTGGGGATTGTCTCCATGGTTGAATTCTGGGGGGGCTTGTGTAGTGATCACTGGTTGACATAATTCACCACAGAACTGTGGGGTAGGGGTATCGTTTCCGCACGGGCATATGTGTTGCCCTCTATATATATTGTGTGCCCTCCTGGTTTCTTTCTCTTCTTCCCGGGCTGTGACCCGACAACATCTGCATTTCTGCTGCTCATTAAAGCCAGCTTTGTACCTCCATTGCACCGCCTCCGACTCCTATCTCTCGGCACTACACGTCATTGTTAAGAAACGCAGTATTTGTTCCGTGCCTTAACATGATTCCACTGAATATTCCCGTAGTTATTTCTACTGTCTCATCCCATCTGCTGAAAATCTTTCATCTAATTTGTTCCTGATTTCAATCCCAATGTGCTTTAAAAAAAAAACAATCAGCCAAGCATTTCATTCATGAATGTACAGTACATTATGTAAATGCACACCGTGATGCATGTTTATTCTTAGATGATTGGACTGCGTTGATAGCGCTGTGATATTAAAGCTCTTTTTCCCCCCAAACACAAAACCCTAGTTTCTGGATGCCTGTAAAAGGTTGAGCGGTGAAAAATGATTCCTTTTAAAACAAACATAAGATAATCCCCCAGGTCGTGCGTTGTAAGGACATATTCACAGAGGATTGGGGAAGAAATGCAACTACAGAAAACAATTTATATGTACATTAAATCCAGTAAATGATTTGGTAATCATCAACCTGGGTGCAGCGCTGCAGCCTTCTGCTCCCGGCTGTATGAGATGTCAGGTGTTGAGGTTGGAGTGGAAATATTCTTGCTCCTTGGCCGGCCTTATAGTAAGCAGTTATTTTATACAAGCAGTATAAGCATTTGTATTCATTAAAGCCAAGTAAGGGCTAGTTAGGCACATTGAAATAATACCCTGCACTTTGTCATGTATTCCTGACGCAAGATCCCCGGACTCTGGCCTTTCCACATGGAAGCATATGACCTTACTGATATTTATGTCTGAACACTATAAGGGTAGTAAACCATTTGTAGCTGATCTTTTCTGAATGTGTGAGTGTGTGTAAGGAGACAGAAGATATACTAGAGACCGTCTTGAAATGTTTCCGTGCATCATTCCCACACCAATTGACATTGTTTATCCAGACGGTATCATGGAAAATATAGTTTGTGTAGGTGTGTGAGTTTGCAAATGACAGGGGTAGAGAGATAAAACACACACACACACACACACACACACACACACACACACACACACACACACACACACACACACACACACACACACAGAGTACATAATTCAAGATGCCAAGACTGTATTACAAAGCAAATTGAAAAAACTGACAGGGCTGTATTTTTATCAGCTGATTTATTTTCTTTCTCGGGTGACACAAATTCGTCTTCGAGCTGCAATTACTAGACATGTACAATTCCATATTAAAGCAAAATTAAACAAATGTTCTACATAGAAAATGATCTTCAATGCTATATGTTAGAGATATGAGATGGGGTCATGTTAAATATTTCGGAAAAATCATCCTGGGATGTGATAGTGTGTTTGGTGTTTTAAAAACCACATTGGTTATTTTTTATATAAAAAAATTAGGTCAGATAATTGATTCCATGGCAGCATCAAGGGTCAGCCTCATCTCATTTCCATCATCCATTGAGTGAAGAGAAACAAGGACTGTCCTCCCATTCAAGTAATGAAATGTATCCCCTGAATGTACAAATGGAAGTGAAGTCCAATTAATTGACACTGTCTCTTGGCAGTTCCGTTTAATCCGAACCCATGAACAAAATATTGGAATTAAAAGGCACTTTGAACTCTGGAGTGAGATTAGTTTTTGTTCAACCACATGAACATTTTGAAGACTTGAAATGTCAAAATAAAATTCAGATTTTTGCACTTGAGAAACAAAGTTAGATGTCAAGTTGACTGTTTCGTTTTGTACATAAAGGTTGCAAAACTGAAAGAAGACAAATATGGAATACAGTGTTATGCAATGCCAATGCATATTTGCCTTCTGCTTCTCCTGTTACATTACCCTTTCTAAAATATGTATGTTCTTTGCATTGATATGGTCAAATATGTGTTGTTACAATACAGTGTAGTTTGATGATGCACCTTTTCACGGTATTTATTTTTAGTATTAACAATCAATGCAAAATCTTTTTCTTAGAGGTAAATCCCACCATCTGGTATTTGTGTACATGTTTTCTATTTGTTTGAAATTTGTAAACCACAATTTATTTTCACATTCCATATCAGCGAGCCCCTCAAATAGAACTGTACCACATAAATAATGGTGTCAGGTTTATGAAAGGGACCAGCTCTAATCTGGTTATCGGCCTGTGGCATGTGTTATTTACAAATATAATGTGTTGCGTTCCCCTGTGAGGACCTGGTGTCACTAGGGTTTGATAGATGGCTTTGTCGTTGTGTCACTTGAATGGCATATGATAGACGTGGCTATCAAGTCCGAATGAGGTAGAGACAGCAGCTGGCTTTACTACTGCTGTTTACAGCCATGCAGTAAAAACAGCACGGCACTGTACGCCCTGCTGCTGCGCTACACACGGATCACTCTGCTCACTATGCTCACTATGCACAATGGGAACAAGAGGCGCTCGCCTGCCTGGTGGCTCTTCTACTCCACATGGATCAAAGAGAGAGAAGGAGGAAGATATGAGAGAGAGGGAGAGGAAGTAAGGGGGGGGAGGAAGTCGAGAGTGAAAGAGGTACAGGACATAGACATGTGTGGAAGGAAAGAATGGGGAGGGCTAGTGCAAAACAGGAGGGGAGTTGTTGGAGAAAGAGAGAGGAAAGTGGGGATAGTGGAAGTGAGATGGTGCAGAGTGAGGTGAATGAATTAAAAGATGAATGATTGAATGAAACAGACCAAATCAAGTGATACACACCGAGTGAAAGAGTGCGTCCATGTGTGTGTGTGTCAAGTGAGAGTGGGTGAACAAGTGCAGCAGGACAGAGGGAGAGGGGGGGGCAGAGGGAAAGAGAGATTGGGGATGAGAGAAAGTGAGGGAGAGAGGATATGTTCCGTCAGAGAGGACACACTCCAGTGGCTGTGATTGAAGTATGGGCCAATTAACACGAGGAGCATTGAGCTCCAGCTGCACTCTTCTTCTCTTCATTCCTCCGCTCCCCCACACTGCCATATTACCCCGCACGACACACACACACACACGCGCACACACACACACACACACACACACACACACACACACACACACACACACACACACACACACACACGGAGACATTGACACACTCATATATGTGCACACTGTGGGCACCACACTGTGCTGGCACTTTATCTTATCTGTTACTATAGAACTGCTTTGGACCCAAGGAAAGTATAGAGCCTACATGCAGCAGTGTTCTTGAGCACACTGCGGTCTTAAATGTGGTCGAATGGAAAGAAAAAAAAAGTCTTAGAGGGAGGGATCTTATTCACAGAGACGCTGCAATTCCTTCTAACGGTGTACAGTACACTGTATATTAGCATGCATATATCTGGGGTGTGTTGTGTTAGCTGTGGAAAGCTGCCCGGGCTGATTCAGTGTGTGTGCCATAGGCAGCAGGGAACAGGTCCATTACTCTGCATGACAGGATGGAATGAAGCAGCAGAGCCCCGATGTGGGGTAAACACCACGCTGAACACTGCACTTCCACAACGGCACACTCCAGACTCCACAGACTCCTTCCCCATTCACGTTTCCCAGCAGATCCGATGCACAAGGTCTGGCACGCTGCCTTCATTGGAGTTCAGTGGGAAAGGAACTCAGAGAGGCGTGGATGGCAGAAACCGACTTCTACCCACGCGGCTCCTTGCCTCCTCTCTCGCGGCTCACTCTCCCAGAGTCACCGCAGGCCCCCGCTGCAGCTGCAGCATGCAGTTAAGGGGGGGAGGGTTTCTGATACGCTCAAACATTAGGATTGTTATCCCACCATCACACTGAAAAATCTATTTTTAATTTTGTGTTTAGAGGCTATGCAACTTTTTTAGTGTGTCTCTTTTGAGTTTGCAGGAATAATATAGGCTTCAGTGTAATCCTCTACAGAGGCATAAAGCAGATGTTTCACCTGCAGCTACACAAACCTGCTAACCTTGTTTGACATTTTTAAAAATGGCGAAGTTGGTACAAAAGCTGCACATGCAGAAGCCTTTAATCACCTCCAGCCATGAGGTTATGTTTTCTGTTTGTTTGTCTGTTTTGCAACAGGATTATGGGAAGAAATGCTCGCCTGATTTTCATGAAACTTTGTGAAAGGGAGTAGCATCAGCCAAGGGGGTAAAATGTCATTTTGGAGTGGATGCGGGCAGATACACATATTTTGTTCACTTTCTGTAGCAATGAGAGATTTGGCAATTTGGCTTTGGAAGTAGTTCTGTCCTCTGCAGTGCTCTTTTTGTTGCTATGTGTTATCACAGAGAGCACATCATGCGGTGTAAATGACATATTTAAGAGGAGATTTGATAAGATGTGTTTTGATTGTGAAGTGCTGGCTGGCAATTTTGGAAGAGGAAGTTTACTGCTTGCCTGCGTGAATGTTTTCTCTCATCTTGTTGATTAGCTGTCTCTGTCAGCCTGCAAATATTTCTGCTCTTAAGTACTCTGTAAATATTCCTCAAGGTGTTTTTAGTTTGCTTGTAACAGTCTCTGGCATGTACGCCAGCTTCTGTGTTGCTGTCAATGCCACTTTCTTTGTTTTAAAAAGACAACTAAACAGGATCTGCAGAAGACATAATTATGCTATACAGAAAGATGCTTATTAGATTGATTGACAAATTGAGGGATCAACACAAATACTTTAGTGTACGCACTGAGTGCTGATTGAGGGTGCCTGCACCACGATGAATTCAAAGTGTGTTGTGTATCGTACTACACAATTCTGATACGTCCAAATTAAAATAACAAGATGAACACATTATCATCCAAATAAAACAATAACAAAGATGGACAGATCCTGTCATACTGAAAAAAGCACACACCTTTTAGAAATGACTATTCATGTTTCATTACCTAAAGTATTCCTCACCTTAAATCCTATTATATACACATTATATCTAATTGATACATCATTTACATATTCTCTAGGTCGTTGGCAGTCTCTTTCCAAGTACATATACACTCTTCTGAATTAGAAGCAGCTCCGAAGACTGAAGAGGATAGTTTTTTAAAGCTAGAAAAATAGACTTAAATGTGAACATTTGCATTTTAACAAAAGCTTCAATTATGGTCGCAAATCAAATGAAACAGTAATCTCTCTCCCGTTCTCTCTCCTCCACTCCCTTCCCCTTCTCTCTGTGTGTGTGCGTGCGTGCGTATGTGTGTGTGCGTGTGTGTGTGTGTGTGCGCCCGCCCCTTCACTGCATGCTTTTTATGATTTCAGTTTGAAGAATTTCACAGATTGGAACACATAAGGAACTATATAGTACGATATATTTAGATGAGGATTTGATTGTAATGTACTTGTACTTTACTTTATTGTGGTGCTCTGCAGGGAGAGTGGATACTGCATGTAAGAATCCACTGTGTTCACACTTCCAGCCAGGCTCTCGGTGATGAAATGGCCCACGCTGGTAAACACCTCATGAGAGTGAAATACAGTGACAGGCCTAGCGGTTAATGGCTCAGAGCTCAGCACAGTAGAACACAGCTCCACCAGATTATATGATGCACCGTACTTCTGCAGCCTCGTCTTTGACTCTCATTTTCTCTCTATCCTCGTCTCTGTCCTTCCATATTTTTTGCTGCCACATCTTCCTCGCCTTAAAAGAAACCAAAAAAAGCCACACATCCTTGTTTATTCCCCTCTCCCCTTCATTATTACCTTCTCCTTTTCCTAACAGGTCTGTCTCTCCCTATCTCTTCGCACCTCCATCTCTTTTTCTTACCCGAAACTATCCGCCTCCCTGATTCGCCCTCTCATTCCACCTTTCTCTCCTTTTTTTCTCTGTAGCCCCCCCACCACCTCCACCAACACACAAACCAACAGCCCTGTCACTCAAAACAGGAGGTTTGGCAGTGTATTTGTTTAGGTGAAACACGTATACATATCCCAGTAATCAATATTTCTTTTCCTGCTACTTTCCTAACACATTTTTCGCCACATCCCATGATACTTTGTCATCCCTTTCTCCTTGTCTCCTCTTCTTCCACCTGGCCTTCTTCCTCCAATTAATCACTTGGTATTTAAGAAATGTGCCCTGTATTTACAATATATTTCTATTCTATTCATTTCACAGCTTCCTTTATCTTTGCCCTCTTGCTCTCATCCTCGAGTTACTTTTTCTTCTTAACTCGCTGTCTTCTTCCCTTCTCTATGCCAAAGAGTAATCAGAGCCTGAGAATCGGCAGACTGTGACAAAGAGAGGAAAGTCGGATGAAGACGTTGCGAAAAATACATAGAGAGGAGGAAAGGGGAAATGGAGAAAGAGAGAGTGACTTTAGAGGGAATATTATGTCAGCAGGACCCTGTTAATCAATGCAATTGTGTCTGGTACCTGAAGCCATGAAAATAGGGAGAAGTGATGGAGAATATGAAAAGACAGAGCATGGGAGGGAGCGGGGAGAACGTGAGAAGGAAATGGAGAAAGGGAGGGAGGGAAGTTGGCAACAGAAGTGAATTGAAAATGATGTGCTGTGTTTTTGTGTATGTGTGCGGCTCACATATTAACCCTGCTATCTCCCAGGTAGTCATTATCTTTCTGTGTGGTTGTTTGTGTGAGTGTGTGTGCACTTCATTAACCCTCATATCTCTCTATCATTAAGCTGCTCTATGGGCATAGCCATGCATCTATCGTGTGTGTGTGTGTGTGTGTGTGTGTGTGTGTGTGTGTGTGTGTGTGTGTGTGTGTGTGTGTGTGTGTGTGTGTGTGTGTGTGTGTGTGTGTGTGTGTGTGTGTGTGTGTGTGTGTGTGTGTGTGTGTGTGTGTGTGTGTGTGTGTGTGTGTGTGTGTGTTCAAACGCTGGCATGCATGTGTATGTGTGTGGATGTAGCTCTGTGAGGGCGAGTGTGTTTGCAGGGATCTTAATTGTTATTATCATTCATGCAACACAATAACCATCTCCGCCCCATCTTTGTCTCTGTCTGCTATTAGCTCTCTCCCTCTCACCCGCCTTCCCTCTAACGGCCAGTCTGATTTTTCCTCATATTGTTCCTTCTCTGCCTGCAGCCTAAATAGCACCCATTTCATCTTGCTTTCTTTTCCTTCCCTCTATTGTTTTTCCCCTCTGCATTCCCTATTTCTCGTCCAGCATGTTCTCCATCCAATGCTAACTTTTATTACCCCATGATTGGATTCAGAATTCATTACTCCATCTTGCCCGTATGCAATCTCTGATCAGTTTATGTCTTTCTGTCTTTCTCTCCTCCTCCCCCTCCTCCCCCTCTCCCCCTCCTCCTCCTCCTCCTCCTCCTCCTCCTCCTCCTCCTCCTCCTCCTCCTCCTCCTCCTCCTCCTCCTCCTCCTCCTCTCTCTATCTACCTCCTTCTGTGCTTCATTTTTCTCTCTTGATTTGATGTCCTCTGTACTGGACATCAGAAAACGAAAACACCTGAGTCTAACTTAATCTTCTTCACTTTCTTCTTCTACTTTTTGCTGTCTCTTTTTTCTTTCAGGCATCCTCTCTTAGTGCAATATATATCTGCCTTCCCCCTCGGCAGGTTGCCATGGTCGCCATACCTACTCTCTCTCTCCTATTGGTCCTGGCAGAGTGGGCAGGTCTGGTGGACGCCTCCCCCCACCTCCTGCTCCGGCCTAGCCCCCGGGAGCGGGATTCTGGCGCCATGATGAACTTCAACATCGCCGTGATCCACGCCGGCTCTACAGTGCAGGCGGAGGCGGCCGTGGCGGGGCCTGGGGGAAGGGTCCTCTACCCTGGCTTCGGCCGGGTGTACGGCTCCCTGGGGGAGAGCGTGGTCACCCAGTGGGGCTCTGCTAACGTCATCTGGCTACAGGTTGGATACTGTCTCCTCTACCTACTGCTCTTCCAGCCTTACTTGAAGGAAGGGAATAACACTGACCATCCATTATTCATTGCTTAATGAGCATCACACTGCTGCCGTTGTGTGGGCGCTGCTCTTTGACCACGGCTTGTATTGTTAGCCAGACATGTCATGCATACTACATACACTTTCCATATGAATAACACAAAGTCAAGACCAGAGATGGCAAAAGTACACACATCCTTTACTCAAGTAGAAGTACAGATACTCGTGTTTAAAAATACTCTGGTAAAAGTAGAAGTACTGACTAAACTTCTTTACTCAAGTAAAAGTAAAGAAGTATGGGCTTTGAAATGTACTTAAGTAAAAAGTACCCATAACTACCAGCTGTTTTAAAGAGTACCTGACCTCCCTTTATATTAATAGAACAATAATGTCATTGTTAGCTAATGAATGTGTCCATGCTGAACGACTGCAAAATGACAGTTTTCATTGGTCCCTCTTCTTTAGAGAAGACCAGGAAATGATGGATACACGGATCGTGTTCAAATCAATAGGCACGCACTGACTCTAAAGAATAATGATCACGCCACACATTAAAACGAAAGTAACCAGCCTGTTTTGAAAATGCAAGAAGTAGAAAGTACAGGTATTTGTGTTAAATATATAAGAAGTAAAAGTAAAAAGTCGTCAGAAAAACAAGTAGTGGAGTAAAGTAATGATACCATAAAAATGTACTTAAGTACAGTAACGAAGTATTTGTACTCCGCTACTTCCCACCTCTGGTCAAGACACACTGCCCTAGTTAGGCAACTCTATTTTTCTCCCTGTCTTTATCCCCCTCTGTGTTTGCTCCTCTCTGTCCTCATCTCTTCTGTCATCTCCCAGGTGAATGACAGTAGTCCTAAGACGGTGCTGTCCCAGCTGTGTGAGCTGCTGGCGGCGCGGCCCCTGCAGGGTCTGGTGTATGAAGAGGAGAGGCCGCCTCGCACGGCCTGGGGTCCTTTGGCCCCAATGCTGGAGTTTGTGTCTGCGCAAACAGGACTGCCCATAGTAGCTGTAGGAGGGGGAGCGGGGCTGGGGAGGATGCCACAGGTAGGAGGAGGGAGGTTGGGATTGGGGTGTGTCTGTGTGTGTGTGTGTGTGTGTGTGTGTGTGTGTGTGTGTGTGTGTGTGTGTGTGTGTGTGTGTGTGTGTGTGTGTGTGTGTGTGTGTGTGTGTGTGTGTGTGTGTGTGTGTGTGTGTGTGTGTGTGTGTGTGTGTGTGTGTGTGTCAGAGAGAGGAGAGGATCAGAGGAATACAAGAGGGCAAATGTCGAGTCGTGTGATTGTGTTGCTAAAAATGTGAGGACCAGTGTGAAACAATGTTATTTAAGTGTGCGCTGTATACTGAAGAAGTATGGATTGACAGCTCTATGAATGGAGTATAAAGGGACAGCTGCTTATATTGCCATAACAACTTACAATGTCATAATGTTGCGTATCCTCTCTGTGAAGAAAAGGTTTGGGCAAGTGCCGGCGGGACGGAAGGGAAAGTTGAAGGTCAGGGTCGCTGATCTGCTGAAACTCTGCAGTGTTTGATCTGTAAATGGCACCAACTGGGGCTGTCGCTCTGCTCTGCCTCTGATGTTCCTGGGAGGGAGGCAATGTGCAGACATGGGTGTGTGTATGAGTGAATAAGTGTGTGTGTGTTGTGTGTGTGTGAGAGTGTGTGTGAACAAGAGAAACTAATGTCACATGATTTTCACAAGTGTCCGTGGGGAAAAAAGAAACAAAAAGCATTGCATTTGTGCTTACAAATAACAGTTTTAACCATTTACTCTGGACGAATTAAATTGTAGCACTTTGATGAACTTCCTTTGAAGATGTACCCTCACCTAGTCCTCATCCCCTGAACAGACTTTTTAGAAACACTCCCTTTTGGACGTCATAGGAGAATGTGTGCAACAACCCTAGCTGGTTTAGCCCTGCGGCTGCACCAGTGTTGCTGCTCCATAAAAAAAAAAACCTCAACCCCAGTGATGCCTCGATGTTGCGCATAAAGACGAAGCAGTCAGAGAGTTGTAGTTCTTTCTTGTGAACATTCTGTCTGTTGCTTATTTGCTGCATTTTAGACACAGTGCAACTACAGAACAGAAGATGCATTTTACAGTGAGATTTTAAGCCAAATGTGCTGCTCTCTTTCCCAAATTAGGAATCAGGTTCCGTCTTTCTCCAGTTCAGCTCCTCTACTGCCCTCCAGTTAGAGGTCATCTTTGAGGTGCTGGAGGAGTACGACTGGACGTCCTTTTCCGTGGTGGCCACACGTCACCACGGCTACCAGGAGTTCCTGTCTATTGTGGAGGGCCTGACCGACGGCTCGTTCATCGGCTGGGAGAAGAAGAGTGTGGTGATCCTGAACGTGACAGACGACCCTGGGGGGGCACGCACGCGCAGGCTGCTGAAGGAGAACGAGGCGCAGGTGAGACAGGGGGGAGGGAGGGGGGAAAGGGGGAAGAAAGGGGAGGAAGTGCTGCGAGTATCCTTGGGGGCCCCCTTTCCGACAGGTGGCTTCCCAGCTTTTTCCTTCCTTCTTCGTCTCTCCCTCTGTCCCTCCACATCTCTCTCTCCCCTCTCTCCTCTATCCCTCTTTTCTTCTCTTCCCCTCCCATCTGCCAAGGCATAAAGAGTTCAACAGTACAACAAAAAACACGAGTCATTCTGATTTGCTGCCTGGTTGTCGGGTGGCATTGTACCAAGAGTTATGTGCGAGGTGCTAAAACATGTAACCACTCAACATACAGTTTTCCCCTGTTTCTACCTAAGCTTTAAAGTTGGAAAAACATGCTGTCACAGAGTAACATCTCAGCTTCTCCCAGATCTTCGTTGATACTTTAAATGATGTTTGCCCCAAAGTATTCTCAGCTGCTCCGTTCCACACTATTTTGTACAACTTTCCCCTATAATGTAGCTTGACTTAGTTGTGATCTCTGAAAACCCCACACGCATTTAAAATCAAGGTCTGTGGCTTTGAACACACTGCTGAACATGGCCTCCAAACCCTCCCCTCTGGAGACTTTTTACCTGAACCTCACCTTATCTTATTCCATGTTATTTTAATACCTTCTTTTTAATCAAAGTCAAATCACTATCTTTATTTTACTTTATTTTCTCTCCATACAAACCTGATAAAACCTCAATCTTTCTCTTGATGGTGAAACAAAACCCTGCATTTTAAATCCACGTTGATTTATTAATGACCAGAATGACTTGTGGTTTTGGCTTGTACCTCGAGTGTGTTTCGTTCCTTCATACTGCCTGCTCCTAATGCTCTGCCTTGCTAGTTCTTCCTCTCCTCACTTCTTTTACACTTCCATTGTCACTTCCCATGCTCCTCTTAACTTGTGTTTTTACTTCCTTAAACCCCCTCTTTGACCCCCTGATCCTCCTGCTTAGTTTTTCACTCGTCTCTGTGTTCTTACGCTTACTCCACATCCCTCCCCCTCCCCTCTGCCTCCCCTCCTCCGTTTATTTGCCTGGAGACAAGCTCACTCTCCTCTGCTGCCTTCCTGTTCACCTCGATCTCTGTATGGCTATCTTTCATTCCTTCAGTCCATCCCTCTTGCTGCAATGTCTTCCCGGCCACGGACTCTGCTCTCCGCTGGCTCGGTTTAGTCAGGGTCTCAATGTCATCGCCGATGTCCCAGCATGGCCACTGCAGCTCTGCGTGTGTGTGCGACTGTGTGTTTGTGTGTCTTAGTGTCCGCGTTTGTATTGGATTCCTTAGACTCCACTCTGCTAGTGTCACTGTTAATATAACACACCGCCTGCAGCAGGTTGCCTGTACGCAGTGCTTGCTTTTTAACCCTGTGTTTTTAATAACAAATCCACTGCTTTAAGATGTGTACTACTGCAAGGCTAATACATGCTTGTGATTGCTTGGTAATGCTTAGTGTGTTTGCATTACATGCTTTTCTCTCTCTCACTATGCAACATGGTTATGTCCTCTACATTGTGGATGGCCTGAAGCAGGTCTATGGGTCAATTTCTACTCAAATCTTTCACTGTCTATCTTTTACTCCATCCTCTTCCGGCTTCTGCCTTGTCAGTATGTCTTCTGCTCTCTCCTCTTGTACGTTCCTCTCTTTCTCCATTTCCCGTCTTCAGATATTGTGTGTCTGTTTTTAACTCTGATTCTCTCTTTCCCTCCCTAATTCAGTCTCCCTCTCCGTCTTTCAGCCTCTTCCTCCCTCCTTTCCCCTTCCTCTCCCCCCTCTGTCACTCTCATTCCCGGCCTGATTCACAGGAGGTGTATTGGCATACAGGCAGTATTGTTTTGCCAAGCCATGACAGTTCAAAATTCAATGAAGGCGCAATTCTCAAAATGTGTTTTCAGTCTGTTTCCCTGACTCTCCCCCTACTCCTCTTTTATGAAAGAGTTTTCTTTCTCTTTTTTTTGTCCTTTGATTCATCTTTGTCTAATTTTCTAAAGCGCATCATTTCTTTAAGTTCTTGCTTTATTATAAATGCTTACGCTCTTTTTTTCTTTTAAGGTATTTGTCAGCATTTAACCCTCTCCCCCCTTTTTCATTTTCCTTTCAGCTCTAACCCCTTATAACCCTCTTTGGTCAATTTCTACCCCCCTCCTCTCCCTCCTCCCCCTCCTCTCCCTTCCTTACCTCAGCACTTCAGCAGAAAGCTCATATACTATCACTGCTCTATCTTTCTTTCTATGTTGCTTCTCACTCTCTTGAATGTGATCTTCTCTCTTCCTCCCCAGCCACACTCCCTCCCCTGTCTTTTACAAATATCTTTTATCTCTCCAGGCCCTGATTTCACCAAAATATATCATCCTTTTTTACTTCTCCTCACCATCCCCCCTCCTCTTTTCCGTCCTCCAAGGAGTGTCATTTTTCTGTTCTCCCTCCTCTGATTTCTTTCCTCCATCTGCTCCATCATCATCATCATCACCATCATCATCACCACCACCATCATCATCATCATCATCATCATCATCATCATCATCATCATCATCATCATCATCATCATCATCATCATCATCATCATCATCATCATCATCATCATCATCATCATCATCATCGCCTGTTGTCTCCAGGTCTTTTCTCCCCCATGCTTTTAATAACATGTGTCAGTGTTTAACCTCTCCCCCTTTGTTTTCCCTCAGGTGTGTTTGCTCTTTAACCCCACACCCCCCACACTTCCTGTTCCTCCCCGCTTCCCGATCTCTCTGCTCTACCACTTACAGTTGTTTCATTTTCCCTTTCATGTTTTACTCCTGTTTTCATAATTCATAACTGTAACTTTCGTTTTATCAGGCCCGAGCTCATTAAGCACTGACCCCGTTGGCTCCTCCTGGTTAGCACGCATAACATGCAGCCATGCAGTCTTCCCTCCTTCTGGTGTGTCTGCTTCCCTCCCTGAATCATACGTCCGACTCCAACGAACCTTATCAGCTAACAGCTTTTTCTCTTACCTCCCCCAGCACCCTTGTTTTTTTTCTTGATATGGCCTTTTCTATCCAACCTCCTCCTCTCCCGTTCAGGCACCTCTGCTCCAGCTCTATCTTTCTCCCCTTACTTCTCCCTCCCTCTGTCTCTTTCCATGTCTCCCCTGTCCCCTCCTTATCTCACTAGCGTGTATGTGTGTGTGTGTGTGTGTGTGTGTGTGTGTGTGTCTCCCCTCGTCCCTGTTCCCTCCCTGGCTTCCTGCTGTCCTCCAGGTGCGCTTGCTGTACTGCTCTCAGGAGGAGGCAGAGCTGGTCTTCAAAGCCGCCTGGGCCGCCGGTCAGGCCGGGGCCTCGCACATGTGGTTCGCCGTGGGGCCGGCTCTCTCAGGTTTGAGCATGGAGAGCCTGCCACGGGCTGTGTTTGCCGTGCGGCCCCAGGGCTGGAGGGACGAACCCCGCCGGAGGATCGCTCGAGGAGTCTCTGTGCTGACTCACGGAGCTGTGGCCATGCGCAAGGATTACGGAACAACGGGTGGGCCAAACTTTGTCACCAACTGCATGACGGACGCCAATCAGACCCAGAGACTGCGAGGCAGGATGAGGTGAGAGGGAGATAAGAGGAGAGAGGAACGCTCTTAAGGGAAAATGTGAGGAGGGAAGTGAGATAGACGAAGGAGGAGAGGCAGTTGGCAAGCTCTGGACAAAATATATGAAAAAGGAAGAAAATTAAATAGAGACTGGATCAGGTATATTCTATGAAACGAGTTGGTTCGGTGCCAGCATGAGCTGGAAGGTATACTGTATGGGTGGAGTCGGTAGATTCGGTGTCAGAGCGCAGGCACTGAGGAGATATCTGAATTTGGAGCTGGCTATCGTCCATGCAAAGTCGATGTTGTTGGTGCGTGTAGTTGTGAGTTGGCAAAATTACCCCAGCATCTGTAGCAAGCGGACCATGTCTCATGTATATTAATGAGCTGGCTTTAATATATTCCTCGTAGGCTGTGCAAACATGCAGCAGCACACTCTAACAGGTAGTGCAAGTGGATGTATTATCTTCTTGGATCGTCTTGCTTCACATGCACACCTCACACATGATTTTGTATAGAGAGACTACTCTAAGTGTGGTCATTGTAATGGGCCACACATATAATGAATTTGTTTATTTACAGTTATCTAAGCACAGCGCAAACAGCGTGGCGATTATAGGGGAATGATTAATGGTCTCTTTCTTCTTTGTTTATAATCTGTGTCGAACACAGAGAGGGAGATGTTTGCCTTTTTATTATTTTTTATTTTTTGCAGTGCTACCTGCTGTTCACTCTCTGTAACTACAAGCTGCTCTGCCATATGAGGCTGTCTGTCATGCAAAAAAAGGCTTTCGGGTTTTGAAGCCAGCAAGATGACATGAGGCGACAGTTAGCACGTCTGTCCTGTGTTATTATCAGACAAACTAAAGAGCTCGCAGCCGATTCAGAGAGCAGCAGTCGTTTGATTTCAAAGATCCTGACAATTCTGTACGTCTGATCATTTGTCTGTAGATTTGATTAACAGAGAAGCCCTCACTGCTGTGATTTAGTTTCAAGCAGGGAGACAATAGGACAGGCTTACTGTTGCATCATGAACAGCCCTTTTTCTTTTTTCTCTTCTAATAAAACAAGTGGTTAATATACTAATATTATAATATTTTTGGTCATTTACTTACTTCTCCTTCTCCATCCATCGCCATGTAGGTATTTCGGCAACATAACGCTTGGTGGTCGTGACTATTCCTTCAATGTGGACGGTTACCTGGCCAACCCATTCCTCGATGTCATTTCCTGGACACCTGGACGTGGATGGGAAGATGTAAGGACATGATATCATGTTATTGCTACTAATGAGTACTCAAGCATGAAGAGTCTCACTTTTGAGAAGAAAAGGACATATAATGCACAAAATATATTCTTTTTTATTCCATAAACTGTTTAACTTGGAATACATGAGAAGCTGGACATGTGTCCTCTGTTGCAAGGACAAAAGTGACTAGCAGTTGGACCCAGAGCAGGTGTTTGCTGATTGGTTCTTGAGGCCTAATCTCTCCATGCGAGCCATAGGAGCAGATTTGTGCTGCATTGGCATCAGATAGAAGAATATATACCTGACAGTGAGAGTAGTCGGGTTGCGTGGGTCAGATCCATGTAAAGTTCACTTTGGCGATCAGTGCCCGAGGCAGAGGAGGGAAGTCTGCTGCTGACCGTTTGACTCTGCTTTCTGTGCCTGTTCACTTTCTGCTGTCTCTGTGTAACTCTGCTATTGCTGCTTAAAGCGCTGTCACACAAAGCCAACAATGCACAAACATACAATCATAGAGCAATCACTTTATAACTGATAACTGATAGATCATTTAACTATTACTACTTATTTAGCAGGGCAAATATTATTTCCAGATGGTAAAATGTAAAAAGTAGTTTTTTTAGATTTTATATAATTGTTAATTGAACCTCTTGGGGTTGTGGACTGTTGGTCTGACAAAACAAGCATCACCATGGCCTCTGGGAGATTCTAATTGATCAGTTAATCCGTGAAAAAATTAAATCCTCACAAGATTAAAGGATAGGTAAACATGTTTTTTAAGTCTGTCTTTATACAACATGTGCATGCCTATGTTTAGCGAAAGTGATGGAGGAAAACATCCACATCTACACAAGTTAATCTTAGTTTTGTGCAAAAAATGTGTTTCCAAGGTGAAGCTAAGTCTGAATGATCCAAATCAAGAGTTTATTCTCTTTGGTATGAATTGGCCTCTTTGTGATTCAGTGGGCAATGTTGCTGAGATGCAGCAGAGGAAAAGTAACACAAAGGTCTTTTTGTTCAAACAGACTTGATGTTACTAACTCAGACTGTTGGAGCTTGACCTACAGTAGCTTTGGCTGGACATTATAATGTTATGCATTACAAGATGGAGAGAGGACTGTAGATGTTACACAATAGGAAGAAACACTTCACGCCACTAAAGAGGGAAAAAACGTAGTCTTTAAATGTACATATGGGTATGAGATACTATTTAGACAGTCTTTAGAAGTGTAAAACCTATCCTCAGATCAATAGATATACATACTCATACACTTCATTCTTTGTCACCTTACTAAAAGCAATGTTCTGACGTTGCTCTGATCAATAGCTGCTGTTTGTCCTCTGTGTATTACCAAGCATTTTACTGTCAAATAAAATACAGATTTAAGTAGTGCTGAAGATTTCTAGTTGTCATTACCATCTGGTTGTAGACTCACATGTGTTTTGTATGTTAGAGTGTCTACACAACTGTATGTGCGTCGAGCTCCAGAACCCCAGCGTGGCATGCATATTCTATAAAGCTGTGGTGTGTTCGGAGATCCTTAATACGAGGCCTTGTCACCTGTTGGAGATGTTTCCCTTTAATACTCCGGGATTTTACTCTTGTCAGTGTCAGAAGAGAGCGCAATGCTCATGTTCTCAACCTCACACCAGCTCCTCAACACCACATGCATAAAGAAGACACACAGTATACTGTCAGAACATACACTCTGCCACTGCACATATAATCACTGATGCACCCACACAAGGTTACACACACAGACACAAAATACACACGTTGGTGGTTCTCAGCCTCCTGCTGGTTTTAACAGCCCACCGGAGTCCAGTCTCAGCGTGTCGTAACATGCTGACTCCTGCCATATCCCTCAAATCCCTTTCAATTAGAAGCTCCTGCGCTGGTCCTTCGACTCTGAGCCAACCCAGGGTACAAAACCCGCCGCCCACACACACACACACACATGGGCACATACACACCCACACCTATGACTTGCATACATACATTCACATGTGTACGCACAAATGAGGGCACAAAGTGTTTGCGTCGTACACACATATGCTTACACCCTTCTTGCATAAACCCTATTGCACACACACACACGCACACAATGAGGATACAACGCCTGTATCTGCCTATTATGCACATCCACGCTGTTGGCTCTCCCTGCATATTTAATGTTCTCTTTACAATGACTGCACCATTACCTCGAGCCCCGGAGCACCCAGCTTAGTTTACTGAAACACTGCAGACTAGTACTGAAGGTTGTCCAGCATTAGCATGGCTTGTTTAAGATACAGATACAGCATGATCTTCCAGGATATTACCGTGATATAATTAACGTTTATTAACGCCCCACAGCTGCTAAGGGATATTATTTTAAGTTTCAAGAGGCTCCCAGAACTCAACTTTTGCCCCGAGAGCCAGAATACTCTCTCTGCCGAAAAATATTCCAACAATTTGAAGAGTCCAAAGTAGTATTTTTTCTTCTTCTGATGTTTGTGTGTGTATTTTTCTGGATTTGTGTCTGCTAGAGCTCATAGGAGAACACACTAATCTGTTTCCTGTCTGTGTTTCCCGAGTGTGTTGATTGAATGTCTGTTGCGGTCGAAGTGCAGTCGAAATGCTGTCTCTTCCTCTTCTCCCTGCCAGCGCATTACACAGAGAGGCAGGCTAATCGTAGCTGCCAAACTTTACATCACTCTACTGACCTGCTTATGCAAACACATTGTGTGTGACTGTATATTTGTTATGTATTTCTTGTGTATACAGTGTGTCTGTAAGATTGGGTGAACTGTCTTTGTGCGTGTCACCTCTGTTACACTTGTCCTGACACCTTACTGTAGACGAGACTTTTATCATGTGATAATGGCAAGAGGTGTCAAGCGAAGCTGCAAGAGGAAGGTTCACACAAAAAAGAGAGAAGAAACTCTGCACTGAATCTTCTTGGGTGTGGTTTCGACTCGTGCTGCTTTGGAAAGGCTGAATATGTCAGGCAACAGCATCCATCACATCCAGAGGGCATATAAACAATGCAAAGAGACGGGGCAGACAATGATACAGCAGAGGGAGGCTTGGCAGTCATTTTAGGTCAACAGTGGACACAAAACAATGTCATCTCAAAACATCAGCCTCAAACAGCTTATAAAATCATACTGAAAACAAATGTGTGGGCATGAATCTAATCCCTGTTTCGAGTCCCTAATGTGCTTTTCAAAAATGTAAAATGCTTTTTGACGTGTGCTTGACACCAGTTTACATTAAGCTTTTTCCCAGGATGTTGAAAGGCCTATCGGTTTGAAAAGTGGATTTCTGTTCACCATATCTTTCCAATACAGCCCACTGTTTGTGCAAACATGAATCTAATAGTTACCTTTGTCCTGCTCAAAGCTATTATACATACTTATATGGCACTGTCTGATTTTACATTAGGTGCATTTCTAGTACAAACAAATCTGAATAACTCCTGTGATCCCATCAATCAGCACATACAGTACACAAGTATTTCAGGAAATTGCTCCCAACCCACATAACTTTGGATATTTAGAGAAAAAAATATGAAGTTGGCACAATAACCTTCTCAAATACCCAAAGTATTATTTATTAGTTTTTTGTTGAGTCGTATATGTTTTTATACATCATCTTCATACAGTTGTTATTGCTATTGCGAGGGATTTGCTGTGTTAATGTTTGTTGTGTTTACCTTTTCAGTGTGACTAAGAAAATGTATAAGGTTATGGTATTTTTACTATTATTAAAAAGAAAGCCTTATTCATCTATTTAATGAACATTTATTTTAAATCCAATGTTGAGTGGCTCCTTATCAGCAAAACAGTGCTCTAATTGGACAGCTTTAATCTGTAGCTTGCGTGTTTAATAGTGGTGTTTCAGTTTGACCAAGTATATAAGCTTTATTTTTCATCATAATCAAATAGACACTTTCATACATTTCTAATTTAAAAGTACATTGATCACACAGCTTGACTGAATTAAAGAAGGAACGTACCGAGTTCTAAATTCACAAATGGACTCCTCACAACTCGTCATCTTGAGCAAAGCTAGTTTTAGCTAGAAACAATCTTTCTACCAAATGCTGAGGTACAATATTATTTGCAACTCTTTCTTTTCACGTTCTTGTTGGACATTGAGCATGTCGACCCTCAAGAATGATTAGCAACCATGATTGTATGTGTTGGAATAACCATATCAGTGCAAAAGACTTATGTTACGCCGGAACATGGTAATTTTTGTATGTCAAATTGAAAGTGTATATTCCCTCCTATATAAAAACAACTTTAAGAGCCAAATACAGGTTCTTAAACGGCTGGAAAACTGCATGCCACCCCTTTTTTCCAAATCAGCTTGTTTTACTGAGATGTACCATACATATTTTCTTTTAATGGATGATATTTATCGTTGAAATGTGCTCCACCTCTCTCTTATCTTCCTCTGGTCTATTCCCCCAGGTAGGCTGGTGGGAGAACGGCGTGCTGAGGCTCCGGTACCCGGCATGGTCCCGCTACGGGCCATTCCTTAAACCACCTGACGATGCCCAGCACCTGCGCGTTGTCACACTGGAGGAACGGCCATTTGTCATTGTGGAGCTGGCAGATGCTGCATCCGGGACCTGCATCCGTGACTCGGTGCCCTGCAGACGACCCCTTAACGCCAGGTATGAGTCCTTTAGACCTAAGGTCTATGGGTCCCAGTGTTTTAACTAGGATTTCGATGTCGATGTTTATTAAAGCTGGACATAATCATCATCATCAAGGAGATCAAATGAAAAAGACAGAGGTGTAGCCCTTACTTTATTTACCAGTGTTATGAATGGAGTTCCTCAGCTCCCATCATGGCATCCAGTGAAAGTGACATCAATCACTTATCAAAACTGTGGGCTCTCCTCTTCACTCCCTGACCATAATCAATAACAGACTGCTCTCCAGAGGATCAGTGGAATGACTCAGGGTTCCTGAATCAGATACGACCACAGTGGAGCTTTACGGTTCATCAGCTTCTGAGGGATGACGGCACCTATCCTACACTGGTCGATCAAACCTGTCACCAACTGATGGGCCACAATATCTCTCCGCAGTGGCCATTTCATTCTGTCTTTCTCCTTTTCCTTTCCTCTCAGACTATAACACGCCACTCAGGATGCACACTTTGAAGGCTTATTATTTGACACAATTACTCAGATTTTTAAAAACGTTTTTTCCTCTTTCACAGTGTCATCCATGAGGGCGTGGCTCCCATGAAGCAGTGCTGCAAAGGCTTCTGCATTGACATCCTCAAGAGATTGGCCAAGATTGTCGGCTTCACCTATGACCTTTACTTAGTGACCAATGGGAAACATGGGAAGAAAATTGATGGGGTTTGGAACGGAATGATTGGAGAGGCAAGTCCCTGCTGGTGTGTGTGTTGTACGTGTGTGTGTTGTGCGCGTGTGTGTGTGTTGTGCGTGTGTGTGTGTGTGTGTGTGTGTGTGTGTGTGTGTGTGTGTGTGTGTGTGTGTGTGTGTGTGTGTGTGTGTGTGTGTGTGTGTGTGTGTTGTACGTGTCTGTACCTGTGGTTCTGCCTGTCTGCCTTTGTGAGCAATGTGTTCTCAATGTCGGTCCCGTGTCACTTGCGCTCTTGTGAAGGTTGTTTGTGTGTGACTGTGAGTGTGTGTACGTTTATATTTATGCCTCCTCATATGTTTTGTTGCTTTTTCAGTCAAGAAGCTGCATAGTAATATTTCTGTGACTGTGTTCCTGGGACCTGGGTGACCAGTTAGACGCTGTGTGCCACATCAATCGCTTTGAGAGTTATGGCCACTTAAAACTTAGCAACACTCAGACAGCTGTCATTTATTACACACACACATTTGCAAACACAAATACATATATGGAGGCTAACAAATGCACAGTTACATAATGTAGACAGAGAAGCTAGATGGCTAACATATGCAATAGATACAGATACAAACATGAAGAAGCACAAAAACACACACGTTTGCAGACACCCCCTGACTAGTTGTGATTTGTCCTTGATATTTTCACAGCAATACACACTGGGGTTCATGATCTCCCATCAAGAAAGAAACAGAGATGCTGGCAGAAAAAAAAACAGAAACAGGCACACACAAACAAACAAGCGCACACACATGCTCACATACTGAGATCGATATGGCGCTGCTGTTTCATTGAAGCAGCCCGCTGTTTCTATCTTTGTCCCAGAGGAAACTTGCCAAACGCCAGTTGTCACAGGTTCCCAACAGTTCCACCACGCTCTCCTGCTCTATCATTTATAACTTGAGCCGGGGCCAGCGCTGTCAGTCGAATCTATTTTCATATGCAAAAGGCCAAGCCATTTTTGTTTACAAAAACTAATGTCTGTCTTTTGATCAGAGGTTCCAAAGCTGCCATTCTTTGATCAGGTAATCCAGAGACTTGGCAAAGTTGAGGGGAGGGTGCTTTGCTTTCCGCTTCGCTTCATCTTTCTGCTGATTTGCTCTGAAGAGCAGATGTGCCATGTCTAATGTAGATTAACATTTCACTTGTACAATCAGCACACACAGCAGTTTTCAGGTTTTGTAGATGGTGGCTGGGGGGTGAAGGGCCCTACCCTCATTGTATATGCTAAAGAGATGCAGAAGAGACACGTGTTCAGTATTTGTACCAGATTGAATCCTTGGCCTTTTCCCATGCAGGCATATTTGAGGAAGTACAAAGGGTCAGGGTGCAGACATGTCACCATCTCACCTGGACACAAACCTTTGTGAACTGTAAAAGATTGGTTTTGTCGTTCTGAAACCTCCACAGGAATTACCCATTATTAGATTTCTGTCTCACACTGATTCTCGTTCCCTGTAGGTGGTGTACAAGCGAGCCGACATGGCCATTGGCTCGCTGACTATCAATGAGGAGAGGTCGGAGGTCGTGGATTTTTCCGTTCCCTTTGTGGAGACGGGGATCAGTGTCATGGTCTCCCGTAGCAACGGAACTGTATCACCATCCGCTTTCTTAGGTGAGGCGTGTTTGTGTGAGAAGCCCCGCTGATGTACAGAATCTAATCAAATCGGGAAGTGTTGAGTTTGCATAAAGCAGTCTTTGGCTGCTGGTCCTTACATCTAGATTAGCCCTTACTTTTTCTTAGCTGCTCGTGTCTTCACAACTTGTAGTTTCACTCTGTCAGCAGACTCGAGGCTCTGGCGGGAAAACATTTATTGGCCTATAGACTGCATCAAGATGATTGTTAAAAGAGAAGCAGTGTTAGGGGGAGCTATTTTCACTGCCTATGGTGCTCTTTCCCTTTGTATACAGTATATAGTACATAATGTGCCAGGGTTATTAAACGCTCTTGATCCTTCTATAAACCAGTTTTTAATTACCATGATCTGAAATCTGACTGTAGTTTTAGTCTTCAATCATATACTGAGTCTTCTCTCGTCTGTTCTAAGACTGAACTAGGAAAGAAAGCTTTTATGTGCTCTGCTTCCCGCACTTGAAATAGCCTTCAAAAAGACTTGAAACTAAGAGAATTGGCCTCTCTGTCTGATTCTAAAGCTCTTAAAGGAACAACTGTGAACAGATCTTGTCACTTCGCATAGTTATTTTAACATTATCTACAAATTAATGTATTTCTGTATTTGTTCTTGCTGTGATTCTTTTGCAATGTATTATGCTTTGTGAAAGTGATAGTTCATCTCAACTAATCTGGAAAAACAAATAATAATGATGATATTAATAATATATGAATGCAGTGGCCCTTGTGTTATATGTTAATTTCCTCCCTTTGCTTCATTTCAAAGAGCCCTACAGTCCCGCGGTGTGGGTGATGATGTTCGTCATGTGCCTGACCGTAGTAGCTGTGACCGTCTTCATATTTGAGTTCTTCAGCCCTGTGGGCTACAATCGCAGTCTCGCGAACGGCAAGAGTGAGTGACGGATCAAAGATGTCATTCTTTCTGTCTGATAGATGGCTCTGCGTGCAGTCCGCTGCTTTTGCCACAGGGATCAAATTCAAATAGGATTTTTTTTTGTATGATAGTGAATTTTTTTGTTTCTTTAAAAAAATAAAAATAATCTTGCTGTCTGATTGGTCCGTTGTCACATTCAGAATGCAGCGATTTACATTTTGAATGCGCTTCCCTAAATCCTTTACTGTGAGTGTGGCGAAGAGGACATTTTACCTTCAGTATGTTGAACTGCATCCAAGTATTCTCAATATTGAAGCAGCCATTTATTATTCAACAGCATAGTTTGTACCCCTGTGATATTCAGTATGCCTGATACCCGACTCGCCTCTTTTACTGCATGATTGCTGTGCTCTACATAATTGTACCTCTCTGTCATCCTCCTATATATCCCTCTCATTCACTCTCATCCCTCTCCTTCCTTCCTCCTTTACTCCTGTTGTATAAAGAGTGTTTGATCCCTTTGAATGGTGACTTGCACCATGTGGTTTAATCATTTGTAAGATTACGAACTGTAGCAGCTGAATTGAAGGCTGCAAACCGTAAAATGTATAGTCACCGCTTTGTGAGCTTTGTTGTCAATGAGCATTTGAGGTATTTTCATATACCGTAAACCTATTTTACAGATCATTCAGTGAAGTTTAATTTGATCGGATGCTGCATCTGTAGTCACACGTTCATGAATTCACAATTGGGCCGTGTACGGGCTGGATCTGATCTAGAAAAAAACTAATGTTACAACAATTCATTACGGTCTCTTTTTCCTCTCTTTTTTATATTTCCCACTGCATTATTTTGTCCAGAGGCTGGAGGCTCTACTTTCACTATAGGGAAGTCGGTATGGCTTTTGTGGGCTATTGTCTTCAACAACTCTGTGCCGGTGGAGAACCCCAGAGGAACCACCAGCAAGATCATGGTGCTGATCTGGGCCTTCTTCGCTGTCATCTTTCTGGCCTCCTACACTGCTAACCTGGCTGCCTTCATGATCCAGGAGGAGTACATTGACACAGTGTCAGGGCTCTCGGACAAAAAGGTACCTCGTTGCCGGAATACTGATTAAGTAGGGGGAAAGCAGAAGGAGAATTAAAGTCTTAGAGTGAGCCAAATCCGGTGCATTTGAATGTTAAATTGATTAAAGCGTGGGAATTTAGAAAATGTATAAAATCGCATTTAACATAACTCAATTATCACAGTTCTTCAATGCTTTACAGTCAGTACTAAATGCTTCTTTAAGTCCACACACTGCACTCTTCTGAATGATTTGACTGTGCATGGAGTGTTGTAAGTGTGGAGAGTGGACAGAAATAGGTCAGACAGATTGGTGCACAGCCTGGTGTGTCTCATGCCCCTTCCGTCTTCCTCCCTTGCCTCCCTTGCCTGCCTTTGCTCCGATAGTTTCAGCATCCCGAGGAGCAGTACCCACCTCTGAAGTTTGGCACGGTGCCCAATGGGAGCACGGAAAAAAACATCCGCTCCAACTACCCAGACATGCACCAGTACATGGGCAAATACAACCAGAGAGGAGTGGAGGACGCCATAACGAACCTAAAGACTGGGTCCGTCTGCTTCAACATCTTATTCATTCCCTCACTTTCACCTGTTTCTTTTTGTATCATCTACTGTATCTTTGTGTCTCTGCGTTTACATTCAAGCATGCTTTTCAAACTTTTGTTCCTAAGATCAGACATTAGATTTGATAAACAGAAAGTTGCTAGAAAAAGTTCACACCTTCCTGTGGTAAACCTAAAACTATATTTTTGTTTTCTTGAGAGATACAATCTCTATGCCAAATAAGTTTACAAGACAGCAATAACAACAACCAAGATGCTCATATAACAAATTATTAAGTACTAATCCAAGAATAAAAAGTCAAATCAATGTTGTGCCTACAAACAGTCAACTCTATTTCAATTACCACATTTAATTGTTTTAATGTTCTCCCTCTCTCAATAACAGGCTATTATACACAGCTGCATTCTTTTCAACTCTGAATAATATGACACATCTTTTGTCACACTTTCTGCTTTCTTGCACATATTCTCTCACCTGTACTCTCTTTCTATCTCCACCTTCACCTCTCTCTCCACCCACCCGCACAGTGCGAGCAGCATTCCCTCTTCAGTTCCTAGTAGAATCTCTATCACCCGTCATGTGTCGGATAATCCCAGTTTACTCTTTCCTAAGCCCCTGTCATCATTTCTCCCTCCCCATTGCCTCCACACCACAATTATGACTCGGTGTTAAATGAGAAACTCCTGCTTTTCTTCTGCCGTCTTTTTTCTCTTCCCTACTGCTTAGCCTTTCGTTCTTCTCAACCCTCATCTGCTCTTTTATCTTACCATTTCTCTCTTTGGTCCATTCTTTCCCCTCCCAGTGTGCTTTCTCGGTTGTGTCTGTATTTAAACTTTATAATCCTCATCACTCTCCGGCTCTATCCCATGTCTTTTCCCCCTGAAGTGTGTAAATCTTGTTCCCTTCTCTTTCTCTCTCGGCCTCTCTCTCTCTCCTGTCACTGCGCTCTTCGCACCATATAAATCCTCACCACCCTCCTCCTCCTCCACCACCACCTTCCCGCTCCTTCTTACTCACACATCTTTCCCTGATCTCCTCCTTATTTTATTCTCCTTGTTTTCACGGTTTCCGCCAAACCTGCTTTACTATTCCATCCACCGTTCCTTATTCTTGTTATGATTTAACTTTTCATGGCCTCTCTATCATTCCGTGTGCCTGTCTGCCGCATATGTTTGCACCCTAACTCTCTTCCTAGGTACATCGCAGAAATCCACCTTTCTTCCTCCTCCCCATGCCTCAGCCAGTCTCTCCATACCTCTGCACCCCTCTCTCCCAATAAATGATGAATGAATTCTCCCTTCATCCCTTTACAGGAAACTAGATGCTTTTATTTATGATGCTGCAGTATTGAACTATATGGCCAGGAAGGACGAAGGTTGTAAGGTAAGGACACATTTACACAGGGCACTTTTGCTCACATACTAAATTCAACGCACACATATGCCTGTCTCTTGGCCAGTTGTTGACCCTTCTGCACATTGTCCTTTTTCCAAGGTGATGACCATAGGCTCGGGGAAGGTTTTTGCCACCACAGGCTACGGTATCGCCCTGCACAAAAACTCACGCTGGAAACGTCCTCTTGACCTGGCCCTGCTGCAGCTGGTGGGAGATGGTGAGAACGATGTGAAGGGGAGGGTGGAGCGGAAATAATTAGAACAATGGAGGGGCAATGGGAAGGTTATGGGTAAAATGACAGGATGGAGAAACGAGCGACAGAGTAGCTCTCGGTTGGGGGGTGGATGGAGGACACAGGGGGTAGTAGAATGAGAGGATGAGAAGTGGATGGGGGGAGTGCAAGATGTGGTGAGAGTGATGGCTGTAAGGTGTTTTGATTGTGTGGGAATAATGGTGTGTAGGAGAGGGCTGACGGCGATGGTTGAGAGGTTTGCAGGGCTTTTTATTGGCTACCGGAGAGGAGGGGAAAAGGAAGGAGATGTAGAAGCAAGAGGTCTATTGTTGGTTTCAAGCATTGAAGATATATTTTGACTTTGATGGTGAATGTTCAAATGTCACTCCTCATTTCAATCATCTCAATCTATCCCTCTTTCCCTTCTTCCTGCTCATGGGGTTACTGGCAGCAGACAAAAATGTCCTTTTTTGAGTCAGTTGTCATCACAAGTCGGTGGTGACAGATTCACACTCTTTCCAGATGAGCTGATACTGACAGAGAGAGCGAGGAAGTGTGAAGTGAAGAGTCAATACAAAAACAAAGAGAAACACCTGAAAATACCCTGAACATGAGATGATAGCACAGAAGCAAGCAGAGATACAACAACGGATCATACAGAATAATTAGATAATTGACCGCTATGGCGTATTATTATACTATTTGTCCGCTGCAAATACATGTGTATACAATTAATACGTGGGAGGACAGGTGCTTGTTTTGACAGAGATAATCTGTTCTTTCATTAGTTGGCAGTTCAGTAATGCTTGATTCCCATTTACACAGTTTGCCACACGGATTTAATGTCTCAATCGGATGCTGCTTGTTTGGCTTTTTCTTATGTTTTTAATCAGCTTTGCTTATGGTGTAGCGGACAAAGCCCTTTAGCTGTTTCTGGCACGCGGACACTTGAGCTGCTTACACACTGATAATGCCATTCTGATGCCAATATCTATTAAATAAGACCATGGTCTGGAGCTGAATGTTGGACCTTAGAAACGTGTGTGTGTGTGTGTGTGTGTGTGTGTGTGTGTGTGTGTGTGTGTGTGTGTGTGTGTGTGTGTGTGTGTGTGTGTGTGTGTGTGTGTGTGTGTGTGTGTGTGTGTGTGTGTGTGTGTGTGTGTGTGTGTGTGTGTGTGTGTGTGTGTGTGTGTGTGTGTGTGTGTGTGTGTGTGTGCTAGAAAAACAGAGAGCCCAGACAGCGTTGACATGCTATGTCTGTTGTTTATTTTAATTTGAAGTGCATTCCCTTGTCCTTGCTTATGTTCTGTGCACCTCTTAGCATCAGCTGTGCACGCTGGATGGATCTGGGGAGTGTTGAACGCTGAGGTTTCTGGTTGTAGGCAGGCATTATTGGAGTGGATTACTAAGGAAGAGGATTAGTTTGTTTGGATGTGGAGGGAGGGAGTGGGGGGTTCACTTTCAGCGTGCCCTCAAAGAATGCATCTCAACAATCGCCCTGCGGCTCAAGGAGTCTGCATCACACCTTCGGCCGGGCTAAATCATGTCACAGTGTTACATCATTATTGTACCATGCCGTGTTGAGTCATATCATTTTACAACTGCATTAGAGCGGCACTAGAGAAGTCCGCCGAGGCTTTGTCAGCCTGTGAGTGTATTGTTGCTCCCTCTGGTGATTCATGGCACGGCTTTAAGAGGAGGTTCATTGATCTCACAGCGTGTATACTGATAAAGGCAGAACTGCTGAGTTGCAAGATTCCCTTTTTCTCCGCTTATCAGATCCCCTTCTATTTTTTGCATAGTATCAGGATTTTGATTCGAATAATATATTATTCAGTGAGTAGGTATTAAAAAAATGTGAGAAGCTGGGTTTACAGCTTCTGGCTCACAGGGCGGTTTTTTTTCTCTCTTCAGAAATCTTGCAGTGAATGCCAAGAGGTTTGTCATGTTGTGATAAAAGCACAGTATTGTATAGGTCATGGTTTACTGCGCAACAACTATGGAGCTCAGCATCTCTGGCCATGTCTGGCACCATGCCACATCTGGCACAATGCAAGCATGCACACAGGCACTTGCACTTTACACACAAATACAGTTTCATTTATTAAATGATGTCTTTGTGCTGCATGCCAGCTTCATGTTTGCAGTGTGCCAGCTCTACCTGACCTGAACTGCCAGTAACGACAGAGGTGGAGTGTGGATTTGACACACCTGTCAGATTTGGCAGGCATGAGCTGGCTGCGACTGAGAGCTAGAGACAACTGCCATCACAAAGGCCTAAGGGAGGAAAGAAACCTGCGTGGTGAAAAGAGTCGGATTGTAAAAGACGGAGAGGAAGAGCCACAAGATGAATCACTGGAAGTCAAATGGCAGGAAAGCCAGGAGATGAGACCTAGAGCTTGGAGAAAGGATTCGACTGGAGCTTGTGAAGTGGAGTACAGACATGAGACTACCTGTTTATCTGCGTCTTCACAAGGACACTTGCTGTTTTCACTTCAGGCGCCTGTTTGGACACACAGCTGTTACTGAAGGTCAATGACACCGATAAATCCTCTTCAATTGAGCTCCGCTCCGGAGTTAAAGACTGCATTTTGTGTCTTGGACTGTACTGTATGTTTGTATGAATAAATCAGAGGAAGGGAGTTGTTACCTGAGTCTGCCAGTGGGCTGCAGTAGCGCAGTGTCCATCTGTTGCTGTAGCTGTAGGCCACAGCTGATTGGCTAATGATGTTCTACAGGAGACACATTAGCCAGATCACACAGATGACTGATTCGGCAGAGCAGAGCAGTGTAGTGTTGCAAGTGGGTGCGTGACTTTTAAACCCCACTCTAGCACTTTGACTTAGGGATAGAGCAGAGGCTGTAGCATGCAGTTAAATGCAACCTATTGCAGGGCTGCTCATCCTAACAGAAAGCTCTCATTATGAGTCCTGTTGGAGAATACACCTCTCTAATTCCACCATGAATCATGCACTACATCTTCCAGCTGTCCATCACTATGGTTACACCAGCAACCCCTGCAGCCAATCACAGGTTTAGCAGGGCAGCTGAGATTCGTTAGGCCAGTGAGATCCTAAATGAAGAGATGGGTGAAGCGGTCTTTCCTGGTTCCTGGTTCCTTCCTGGTAGGTTGACAGATGGGAATCTGGAATCCTCCAAAGCTTACCACCTTGATGGAGATTCTGACCATCCCTCCAGCACAATTAAATGATTATGATCTTCTCCCTCTGCCTCTGTCTCTGTCCCTTCCCATCATCTCTCTCTTCACAGTTGTTCCTCTTTCTTTCTCCTCTCATCCTGTTCAAGCTGAAGAGTGTTCTTGCAGTTTGTCATAATGACACAATCTCAGCCTCTCATCCTCCATCTCTGCTTCCCTTGTTGCAGCTCCCTCTAACTCGCCCGTGCCTCTGTCTGTCTCATTTCCCCTGACTCGTGGACAGAGAAAGAACGCCGCTTCCTCTCTCTCTTTGTAAAATATTCTTCTCAACTCTCTCATTACCTCTCTCCCTCTCTTCCATGCTTGTTCAACCTATCCCACCACCTCACTGTGGCTCCTGGTCTCCCTCTTCTCCTCCTCTCCTCATTTACTCTGGGTTACAATGTTGAGATTAGGTTGTCGGTGCCATTTTACTTCTCAGTGCTGCTTCATTGTTTTGGACTCTCTCTTTCTGTCTCGGGCGCCAACCTCTTTGTTACTTTGGACACAGTGCTGCTTTTTGTATACTGACCTATGACCTTGAGAAGTCACCTTGGATAATGGGCAAATGGCAAGCAATACTGTAGACTTGTACTTTAGTGCTTATTAGCCTTTTCTGTCTCCCTGTGTGCCCCTTGTCTCTTCCTATTGCCTCTTATATCTATCGTCTGTCTGTCCTTCCTTTCTGTCTCTACAACCTTGAAATAACCTCTAAATCCTACCAACCGTCTCTCACTTCTTAACCCCTTTACCTCTTGTATTTTCCTTTCTTACTTTCCATTATTTTCTTTTTTGTATTAATATTGTGCATTTCTTCCTCCTCTTATTTTTCTGTATGTTATCCTCCTTTACTTGTACCACCTTGTACCTTATTCATTTCCCGTCTCGTCCTCCCCCCTTCCAGATGAGATTGAAATGCTGGAGCGCCTTTGGCTGTCTGGGATCTGCCATAATGACAAAATTGAGGTGATGAGCAGTAAACTGGATATTGACAACATGGCTGGTGTTTTCTACATGCTGCTGGTGGCCATGGGCCTCAGTCTGCTGGTGTTTGCCTGGGAACACCTGGTCTACTGGAAGCTGCGCCACTGCATGGCCACCAGTTCTGGCAAATTGGACTTTCTCCTGGCAATCAGCAGAGTAAGTGCTTTTGTCTGTCACTGTGCGTGTGTGTGTTCAGCGCACACAATGTCTTATTCAGAGGCATTCAGAGTTTAAGCGTCTGACATTTTTATATCCACATTTCAGCTGCTTATGTTTTAACTCCATTAAAACCCTTTTTAGTGGCATCGATGGGGTGTTTTAAAATTATAATTGATACCAAAGCTGTGTATGTAACCAGATGCACACACATGTTCAAGAACATGTGTGCCCTTATCTCTTACTCAGTCTGAGTGTGAGAAAAGTGTGAGGTCTAGGGTCAATTCAATTCCACTCAGTCAATTCGGGAGATTAATTGAAATTCAATTCTGCTCACATCCTGGATATCCTGTTCCTTTGACAGTGACCTTGACAGAAACAGCCCACACCATATGCATGTGATTATTGTAGCTACACAGATAATAATGTCTTCTTTTTCACTATCGGGGTTGTAATTTATGCATTTATGTATTCAATTTCATTAGGCAAACAATGCACAGCTGCACTATAAATAGGAATGGATGTTTTTCTGAAAAATAGCAATCTTGCATTTCTTTTGATAACTGGAACTTATTTGGACTTCTGTTTTATAATTTTCATCTCATCCACTTTCTCTGTCCCTATATCTCGTGTGTACATTCAGTAATAGAATGTATTTTGTACTTGTGGGGCATCTGTAAGCATGTATGTTGTTACATCTTTTGCCAATATATTCCTGCAACATTATCTCGA
Source organism: Pseudochaenichthys georgianus (assembly GCF_902827115.2). Taxonomy (NCBI): domain Eukaryota; kingdom Metazoa; phylum Chordata; class Actinopteri; order Perciformes; family Channichthyidae; genus Pseudochaenichthys; species Pseudochaenichthys georgianus. The sequence continues at coordinate 30,051,949 of NC_047518.2, forward strand.
ATAAAACTTTTAGTTTGTATACTAGTATATATATAGTATATGTATCCATTTCAGGAAATATTGTATTAAATTGTATTCCATGCTACACTGCATTTGAACTCTGTGTTCTTGTTTTGTGCTCCCTTTTTTCTCAGGGCATGTATAGCTGCTGTAGTTTTGAAGATGAAACAACGCCAGGTGGAAGTAAAACTTTGCCAACTCATCACCACACTGCGATGGTTACAGTTCCGTCCAAGCCGCATGTTGTCTCAACGTCTAAGACCAACCCAGTCATTGCCATGGCGCAACAGCAGCAACCACCGCAACAGCAGCAACCACAGCCCGTCTACAAGACACCTCTACCGGGCTCTCCTCCCACCGTGGTGCATTCTGGGACTGCACTGGGTCCCTCAAATGCCCCCATAGCTGGTGCACCCCTCCCTTGTTCCACCTTCCTGCCCCGGTCAGACCGCAGACTGGCCGTGGTGGATCGCTGGAGGCTGCCAAAAACCGCTGCAGCCACAAACCCATTGGCTGTAAGGGGGGCAATCACTGACATGGGACCCTTTGCCCAGAAAGTCCCACCAAACTGGGCTTCAGCTGCTGGAGGGGGTGGGGGACTTGATGGCTATAAGAGATACTATGGTCCCATTGACCCTGAGGGACTGGGGCCCTGCATGGAGCAGCAGGCAGGTTCCCAGACCCCCAAGACTATGCCCAGGGGCCACCCCCAGCCCCCTCCAGCCAGTGTGGCCTTCTATTCAGAGAAGGGCGTAGATCATGGGGTGGGGAAGAAGGTGGTGGGAGGTGGCAGCGGAGGTCAGGGGAAGGGGGCCGTTAAACCTCTGGGCACTCCCAGATTGCCTTCTAAGAGTCAGGCCCCTCTGCCCCCTACACCCCCGCTGCCACACCCCTCTCCCCCTCTCCCCTCATCCTTCTGGAGGAAGCGCAGGCCCAAGAAACCCAAAGAGCCTGGAGGGCCTCTGTATGAGAACATTTTGCCACTGGGGCGGAGGGGAGGAGCACGAGATGGAGTGAGAGAGGGAGGAGGGAGGAGGGCACGCCCCCTCTCTCCCCCGCTCTCACTTCCTGTGCCAGTACCCCTCAGCCCCTCTTACACCCCTCCTTCGCCCTCTGCATCTTTGCACTATACGTCCTCCTCGTCTTCGTCGACCACCTCGTCCACATCCACGTCCTCATCTGCTTCATCTTCCCGCTCGACCTCTCCCACCTACTCTTACAGCTCCTCCAGGAGCACACGGGACAGGACTGGAGGAATAGATGGAGAGGATGACGATGACGATGAAGAGCTGACCGAAGAGTCGAGCCTCCTCCTTGGCAGGGGGAGGGAGAGGGAACGCTCAATCATCCGGCCTCGTTCCTTCAGCCAAGGGCGTCTGCCACCGCCCATTCCCCCCAGAAAACCCCGCACATCCTGGGGTGACAGAGAACGGGAACGAGAGAGGGAGAGGGGGGGAAGCCAACTGTCTCAGCTCCAAGAGTGGTGGGCAAGCTGGAGTGAGAGAGAAAGGGGTGGAGCAGGTGGAGATGCTGAAAGGCTAAAAAGGGAAAAGAAGAGGAGGAAAGACAAGGAGAAAGAGAAGAAGAAGAAGAAAAAGAACAAAAAGAGGAAAAAGAGGGAAGAGAGGGAAAAGGAGCGAGAGAGAGAAAGGAAGCGGCGAAAGGTTAAAAAGAAGAAGAAGAAGGAGCTAAAGACAAAGAAAAGGAAGAAATCAATTGGGGGGAGACGCTCCGAGCCAGAGGAGGGAGATGGAGAGGCAGAGAGGGAAGGGGAGGCAGAAGGAGAGATGGAAGGGGGACTACAAGACTACTCGTTCTCTGCTCAGTATCGGAGCACATTTGGGGAGAAGGGACGGGATTCTTGGGAAGGAGACAGAGTAGAGAGAGGGAGGAGGGAGGGAGGAGATGAGGGCAATGAACAGGAGGACAGTAGCAGGGGCAGGGAGAGGCGTCCCAAATCCTCACACTCTCATTCCAGACCTCGTATTCCCAGTAAGCGCTACCCGAACCTAAACAAACTGCCTGCATCCGTAAAGTTTTGGGTGAATGGAAGAGGAGATGATTCTAACACTCCTCCAACCTCCCTCCACCCACTGCTGCCCTCCTCCAAGAGGAGAAAAAGTGGAGGGGTAGAGAGAGATGACAGCGGGAGGTTAGGAGAGCGGCGTCCTTTGTTAATGCATTATGAAAAAGAGAAAGCACAGACTAGAGAAGGGCCGTCCTTCCCTGAGTGGGACTCTGAGGATGAGGATGAGGATGATGATGATGAGGAAGAGGAGGAGAGGGAGAGACAGAGGGAGAGGGGGAGGAGAGTAGGTAGGGGGGCAGTGTCTGAGTCAGAGAGGGACAGGGCCCGGGCAGAGGACAGTTATTCAGATGAGGGCTCGTCAGGGGAGTTTGGCCGTTTTGAAAGATACTGGGAAGGAGGTGCAGGGGGAGGCAGCGCTGGAATAGGGGGCATAGGCGGGGGAGGCTGGTTCTTTGGCACTTACCCCTCCAGAGAGAAAGGGGGGAGTATAAATAGTCGGGATGATTTGTTACTAGGAACTCGGGCAGAAGGGTGGATTGGTGCTGATTTCTTGGGTTCAGGGCCAGGAGTAGGTTGGGGCTCAGGGGGAGGGAGTGGAGGACTCGGCTCCCAGTGGCCACCCCCCCCTGCAGCCTTCCCTCCACCGAGGAGGTACTGGTCCATGGACAAGATCCCTGTGAAGGGAGAGAAAAAGTGGAAGAGTAGAGGAGGGAAGAGCAAGGGGCGATCTCGAGACAGAGGGGGAGAAGCAGGACGAGCCACCATGTGTTCCTGCAGCCTTTACCCACAGCCCCATCCTTACCCCCATCCCCACAGCCGCTCGCACGCCTCCCACTCCAAGAGAGGACCCACGGCGCTTTCACACAGCCAGGAAGAGCTTCTCCCCCACTGCCACAGCTTCAGCGGGGGTTCTCGCCCCAAGCCTCTCCCCCCAAAACCAGATTCCAGTCAGGCCAAATCAGGCAGCCAATCTAACCTCAGCCTCAGCACACAGCCCATGGACCATCCCCCTCAGCCCTCACCCTCGCCCCCCCAGCAGCAATCCATGTCTCCCACTTCTCTCCCGGTGCCCATCCCGCCTCCCCCCTCTTCATCCTCCGTCCCACCCCCAGCAGGGGTCGGGATGGTGGGCCAGGCTCAGGCTTCGGCCAGTGCCAAGCTCCAGTATCAGAGACTTCGCTCGGTGCCACAGCCACGGAGGTTCTACTCCCCACACCTGCCACTCAAAGCCAAGAGCCTTTGCTCTCGCCGAGGGTCGGCCCACTTCTCCAGCCTGGAGAGCGAGGTATGACAGGGGGACAGGAGAGAGGGAGACGTGGGAGCAAGCACCACTACGATTGAGAACCGTGGTGCCATGGCAGCTGAAGCCAGGGACAACATCAGAGATATGGCTGCCTTGGTGACCATTGGTAATCAATTGGCGACCATCACTGCGGGAACTAACATGGACAGTAGTTCTACTGCGAGCACTACTCTGTGTGAGAGCAACGCAACCGCCACCCGCTCCATCGTTCGCGTTCTCGTGAGGGCGACAGTGAGACGCCACACCAGGGTGAGCTACATCCGCTTGGATGGTTCCCATGACGACGAGAGTGAAGGCGAGACTGCGTTTGCGGGGACGGCAGCTCCCGAACTTCTCCTCCGCTCAGAATTGAGCTTTGTGATGTCATCTTCGGTTCTCCTCCCCTCCCAGAGTCACAACTATGGATAAGAGTAGTGTCCGACTTGTGAGTAATGATGTCATATTTGTACACACAAACACACACATGCACGAGCACACACACACACACGTACTGTACACACAAAGATTTATGCTCAAAACGTCTCCCTCCCTCTGGCTTTGAGAACACTCCTCTGTGGGACGTCAAGAGACCCACACTCTCCCAGAAGATGCCAGTGCTTGGTCAACGACTCTGGCTCCTTGTCCTCATTGGCTGTTGGCTTTTGAACTGGATTGGTGGATTACTTCTTGAAGAGACTGCCCCCTCTTCTTCCTTTTTGTAAATCAGTTGATATAAAAAGCAATGCAGTCAACTCTCTCATGCACTCTGCCTGAACACCTTTCACAGTGAGGAAAGTGCTATTTATTTGCCCTTTGACCTCCTTTGACACCATCAGACCCATCTAGCTCCACCCCAGGACCACCATCTACTTGATGTCATGTTTTACTAAAAATAATTGTAATCAGATTGAACCCCTTCTCCTCCTGCCTGCGGGAGCTTGTCATTTCTCCTCTGGTCCAACCAGAGCTGCTCCAACACAGTTGAGTATTTGAACAACAAACTGAACTTTAAAAGAGAAATAACAATAAGAACAAAAAAGACATGTAGCAGATTTTTTTTTACGTCTGTCTTTTCTTTTCTTTCTTACTCAGACTTTTCTCCCCTTGCCCTATTTTTTAATATATGAATATATTTCTCTCACTGTGTTAGTGTTTTAATAAAGAGGAGGCTGGATGTGGCTCGTGTTGGAAGTGGGAATAATTTGAAAGCAGTGCCAAATTTCCACTCAACAGCTTTTTAGCAAGATTGATTTCCATGAAATATGTTTTCATAGATATAGACCCATCTTTTCTTTCCACACGTGAACAATGCATACTTCACCATCATGTAAGTGGAGCAAGTGGATGATTGGTGCAATATCTGTAATTGGCACTAGATGGCTGCATAATATTCAAATTAGCTTTGAAGACAATTGTGCAGGAGGCTTGTAGTAATTTTAATAATTGTAGCTACATGTTACAGAGCAAGGGGTGTGCAGCTATGAACCTTATTATTTTTATGAAAGTGGCCAGTTAAGATTTATCAAGATGAAGTAAGGGGAATTAAAACCAAGTGCAGCTCCCTTAGGATGTTATTGTATTCCACTTTTATATTGCAGAGTTTGTAGATGATGGATTATATGAAGCACAAGTTTCATTGTATTTTTCAGACATGCGTGCCATAGTTGTAACTGCACAATCTAACGGAAATATATTTTGCTGATATGTGTAAAACTATTACCTTGATGTTAATTCATATTGCTATTATGGACAATAAAAGTCACCGTTACCAAGGTTTAAATAACAAAGAACCACAGATACTTGTGCTGGGGAAATGATCCTGTATTTTGACTATTTCCTTTCGGAAAATACAGGAAGACTGGACGATATACTGTGAATGTTTTGAGATCCAATTTGAGGTGCATATACAAGAGCTGAGATGTCACTGAATGCAATCAGTATTAACTCCTGTTATCAAGATTATCAGATGACTGTTTGACTTTGAGCAATATTCCCACCTTCAATGTGACAGCGATGCAATGGCACATCTGTTTGCATCTGAGACATTGTAATTGTTTTTCCTCTAGATCATTTGTTTCAGCCAGAGTCAGATGTTCCACATCTTCACTGATCCTCTTATAGGTACAATCAGTGTAATCTAATTGGCTCATATGTGATTGTAATAAATGTCCACAGCACCTGGCTCTGGCTGACCAATATGAATACCTAATGCTATGTGTTCGAGGGAAAGTAGTGAACTGTAGCATTGTACCTTCTGTGAGCTGTGCCAAAAGCCATCTACTGTGTAAACTGTGCCAATGTTGCCAACATTGCAATGCATAAACCCCATGTTCATAAGGTCAACATATCCACCTCATTTCTCACACTAAGACCAGCCACAGCCCAGCTCTTCTTCTATTGTAGTTGAATGTAGCTTTGACATGATGTAGCAAAAGAACACCTACTTTTAGACTTTGTAGCTTTTGGATGCTGTTGATAATGGCTCGATGGAGGGGGGGCGGGGATGGGGGTGTTGACCTGCTATGAGAGGGACTGTGCGTTGTGTTTGTGCATGTCGTCACAGATCGAAGGGTTAGTTGACCTTCTTAATTCCCCTTTGAACTACTCCTTTGCCCTACGGTGAGGGCAGACTGTACCTGTTATCTGCACATGGATTGCTTTTTATCTAGGTCTGTGTGGGGCAATTTTGAACAACAATCTGTCTTTGTTTTTTAGAGAAATGCTTTTGCCATTTCCCATTCTTTGGACAGCCCCAAAATCACTGCATGTTTAGCTGAATGAAATCTCAAAGATTTGTGGTGGGAGGGTTGTGTAGTTCAATTGTAGCAAATGCTTAGGACCCAGGGCAGCCACCTTTCAGTGAGGTAGTACTTTCGCTCACTCTGCACCACCAACTGTGGAAACCACGGCAACTGTTCGACTGCTTTCTGTGTAGTAGAGCAGCCATTTTCAATCAATCAACAGGGCTTTAACCTGGTATGTCATTGAGCATTTTTTATTTCTACTGAGGCGCTAATACTTAAGTCTGTGACTGCATGAACAGAAGTGACTCTTAAAAACCCTCTGGCTTATTTATTTTTGTTTTATTTATTTATTTTATGCTGAGAAAAAATAATATATTAAAATATACTATGTTTTTGAGAATGTACCATGTTATACTGTGATTTAACTGAGATATTTTATTGTATGAAATTATCATTTGAATTCTATCATTTATCTATAAAGAAATATATATGTACAAATAAATATATACATATATATACATACAGGTGTATATATATATATTAGTTAAGTTTGGTATATTTGGAGGAAGTGTTAGATGAAATAGTTTTAAATGTTTTAGCTTTGTAGCGATTCTAGACACTGAAATCATTTTTGAATTTCGATTCCTCCTATATGACTGTGAAGACATTAGTGCCTGTGACAAAAAAGACAAGTAAAAATGTCTAAACTCTATTCATCTGTATCTACTATAGCTATTAGTCTGTCACTCCTCTCGTACTACCTAACATCACTTTTTGGCACTCGCTGCTTTTACACATAAGTATGTTTCTCTCACACAGTTTCCTGTCTCTTGCTTTCTGCTGCTTTCCTCTGCAGTTCATCCTCCTGGTTTTCATTAACAAGCTCTCAACATCTTTCACCTCTCTTTTTAAAGTTTTATCATATGGTGATCACATCTCTTTGTTAATTAACCCGACCATCGACCTTTCGCTTTTTCTCTTTCGTCACTTTTTTTTAAAATCAGCTCATTCCCCTGTCCGTCTCTCACTTAGCAAAAAACAGAGACCAGTAGATACTGTGTTCTTGCTCCTTTTGACTGATTGTTGATGATGATCAATTAATTGATTGATGAAATAATTAATGAACAATGTTACTATTACTGATGTGACTGAAGTGTGTATCTGACGACCATGCCACTGTAGCAAGTCTGGGCTGTACCACACCACCAGCGAGCAAATGAGGCCACAGTTGCTATGGTGTTGCCATGGCATTTTCATGGTGTTGCCATGGTGTCCTCTGCACCGCCACCACCTGGTGCCTGCTGGGTAATATAGCATAATGTCCTTCACTTTCCCCAAAGCACTGGTCAAAGATCTGCTATGCTCCCCTCTGCTCAGTCCTGAGCTTAATCGGTGTAAGGTGAAATATTCAAACACTCCCTTTGTAAGAGTGCTGAGGGGCAGCATGGTGGTGAAGAGTATGCTGTCTATGCTGATCTAGACTGGACTGGTTTGGCTTGAAGTGTCTATGATAAAGTCTTGATATCATGTTGATCACCCTAATCCTTAAATCATCAGCTTGTGCTGCCCTGCATGTAATTCCAAAAGCTTCATATCACTGATAGCCTCAAACCAGTCAGGACAGACTTGTGTCTTTACGTGTGTTTTTCTCGTACTTAATGTTCCTTTTTATGTCGAAAGGGTACATGCCATTTACTGTATGTGTATAGCATGTGCATCAATCCTTTGTAAAAGCCCACTGCAGCATGATTCTGTAGCGCTCTGCTTTCCTCTCCCTCTATTTTTCTGAAAACACTAACACACACTTTGCTGTGCATGCATATTTAACACACAATGCGCACATCACTCAGCCAATGATCCTCATCTTCCTCTAGCCCTCACTAAGCTGCAGCATTGCCTCAAGTAGTCCGATCATCCCACACAGGAACATGTGTGGTTTCACACACAAAGCACGCCACACACAAACTGTAGCTTCTCTAATTTCTTAAAAATGGAGTCTTTTGTGGAAGATCTGGTTCACAGATTTGGTTATCGGAATAAGTTGAGTAGATTCTGTGTTATGCTGGTTTCAAGCTTTTTGTCTATTGAGTTTGCTTTATAGTCCTGCACTCTGCTTTTCACCATCCTGCCTGTTCTGATCCATCAATTCCTGTTTAGAGCAGTCAGGTTCAATCTCTTTTTATTTTGCTGACTTGCCCCTCTTTTCATTGACCTTGTTCCCCAAATCTGCTTTGATTCATCAGATTTACTGTCTGGTCAAATTGTGTGTATTGAACAGTCCAGTCCAGCCTAGTGCAGTGTGCTCCAGGCGAGACTAGTGCCTGAGTTTGTAAGAGATTCTGGTGCAGCCTCAAGCTCCTCCCCTCTCTTTTGGCCCGTTACCTGGGAGGCAATACGTGTGGTGCTCCAGAATTCAAACAGGGTCTTCATTGGCTGATTCGGCCATGAATTATATCAAGGAAACACAGGAGTGCCACACGTTGCACTCACCAGGTCTAGGGTTTGCATGTTGCACCATGAAAAGCTTATCCTTCCGCAGTGACAGGGCACATATACCCACAGAAACCAGTGTGAGTGTGTGTGTGTGTGTGTGTGTTTTCAGCATTGTGCAAGGCCCAGTTCTGCTCTAGCAACCTCGCCAACACTATAGGCCTACTTACGGGTTGCTAAGGCGGGTTGCTAGTAGGGTGATGTTGCTCCTAGCCCAGACTGGTCTGGTCTAATGCCCTCATTTAAATGTGTTAGTTTATTTGACATTGTCTGTCTGGGGTGGGGCTGGAGGGTCAGTGCTGCACTTACTTCCTGAGAATTGCTTCATAAAATATGATTCTCTTTAATTAATGCCAGTGGTGCTGTGTTTCCTTCCATTTCTTTTGTCACAAATGCGATTATAAATAAGGGGCTTTGAGATTGAATTTGTGCCGTGTGTGTTTTTCTCTTGTGATAGTATTTTCCATACAAGCTATTACCCAGTCAGAACTCCTTCGAAGTAAATTTACGGAGAGCTACAAAGAGTAGTTTCTTTGGCATTCTGACCGGCAGTCCTCTGCCAAATTGTGTGTGCGCTGTATTCTGTGTGTGTATGTGCATGCTTGCTTGCATATATTTCTCAGAGGTTTCTCGGTTCTTGTCAGACTTTTGCTTTGATCTGGCCAGAGCTGACCTAACATAATCCACTGCTTTCCCCTCAAAGAGAGCAACACACCTAAAACTCTGCATCAACTCTCAACCTCAACTAACAGCGGCCGAGTCCGAGCCGTCTGACCAGCTCTGTAGAACCACAACAAACAGATGTGTTTCTGCTGATCAGAACAGCATTTCAAACAGTCCTGACCCTGATGCAGCTTTTCTGGAATTCATCCATTGACCCGTGTTGAATAATGTTTTCATAATAGCCTTTTAGGTTATTGTTTTTTCTTGTGGTGTCGTAAGGAATAGATCCAATTGGATGTCAAAAACAGAAAAAACAAACTGAATCTAAATAGTTTAAACTTTCATCGTCCTTCGTGGAACATCTTTAATCTGTTTCAAAGCTAGTTATACATATCTTCACAAATACGACTAGGTTCTTTAAAAAATGCTCCTCAACCAAGCATGACAAAACATCTAAACAGTACATGACATATGATATTCTTCAAGAGTGTTGATGGGGATATTAAATATGTTTTGCTCTGCTCCCGATGCGCCTGCGATCTGCTAATTAGCCATGCTTTGTCAGCGGGATGGGCTAATGGCTAATTGCATTGTGAGGCCTCTGTGTGTACATGCAGTAATGACTTAACGCTCTAATAAGATTGAGTTACAGGCAGTTGGATCAAGGTCCCCACACACTGATCTGAGGTCAGTGTTATGCTTTCTCTCTAATGGCTGTGATGGGATAGTGGAGGAGATAAACTGATCTTTGATCTCCCACGCGGGAGTTCCTATCAATCATACGATCATTTATCTTAGTGTTGGGAACGGTTAGATGCCAGCAGTGATGTATTTGCTTTAGAGCTTTTTTATGAATTATAGAATACAGGAAAAGACTTTCATTTGATTATATGTACATTATATTTAGTGAATGCTACTCAATGATGCGTTTTATATGAAAGTTGTAAAAAAAAGCATGGTCTGGATTGGTCAGTTGATTAATATCTGCACCCAACACAGCTATCTATCTCTGTTCAACTCCCCACCTGCTCCATTGTTTTCCCCTCCATCTTTCTTCACCTCTTGCTACAGCACCTCCCGGTCTTCAATCACTTCTTCATGGTCACACACACACACACACACACACACACACACACACACACACACACACACACACACACACACACACACAGTACAGTAACACACTAACACACGAGTGGTGTGTGTGGGAGTGTGAGGTGAGGTCCTGCTGAGGTGCAGCAGATTGATCCTGTACTGATCTGCCACCGGGTCCCTGGGGATTTGTAACGCATGTCTGTGGTGCAGGGCTTAACACTTTCTTTCACTCTCTTTATGCCTTTGTCTCTCTCTATCTCATTCTGTCTCTCTCTAGCGACACTAGCACTGTCTCTTGCTATGCAGTGCAGTGGCCCTTATGCTCTTGCACACCTCTCACCCTCCATCTCTCTCAGCAGTCTGCCAATAACAGGTTCCCCTTCGTCTCTCTGTTTTGATTTTCTTTCAATTCTATTTCCCCTGACTGACTCTGTTATTTCATTTATTCTCGGCTCTACTGTATCTCTGGTTATCCCTTCCTTAAAATCATTCTGTTGTCCTTGTGGATTTCACTCTCTACCGCATTTGTATTGATAATTTCTCTATTGTTCCTTTCGGTTCTCTTTTCCTGACTGTGCTGTTTTCCTTACATGTAATTCTTATGTTTAAGAAATATACCGAGTAGTTAGAAATCTATATTAATGTACACCTGCACACACTGCTCTCACACGTGCAGTACATGTGGAAGGGGAGAGCTGTTTCCCTTTCATCATGTGTGCAGCGCCGCAGGGTTCTACAACCCATCGGCTTGATCTCTGAAGTTAAAGAAAAAAAATACCCAAGAAGCACCCTTTCATCTCGTGCTTTTTCCCTCAGCTACAAAGCCAATCTCTGGCTTCCGCCATTTTCACACGCGCCACACTGGACCACGACGAGGGACAAATGAGCTAACTGACCTACAGCTACCTCACTGTGTGTTCATGTGTGAGAGATCATGTGCACAAACATGTCTTTGGTTTCTGTTGCATGTGTGTCTGCTAGCATGTTGGCATGCTTTGTATTATTCCCTGCAGAAGCAGCTGTACAATATGAGGCTGTTTGAGTAGTTGTAATGAACAGTATGTTTACACAATAATGCAAATACCCAATTAATGCGAATTCATACCCTTACTTTGGTTCACCAGGATCTCGCAGATGTTTAAACTCAAGTCATTATACACACTGAAGCAGCTTGTATTGCCTTTTGTTGTACTCATTGTACACAATGCTCATGTGGTTCATCGTGCCCCAGCAAAGAGTTACATCAAATATTTTAGTTAATTATCAAAAGATGATGTAGACTAGGGATGTATCTTAGAATAATTGTCATCATCAATATGAATATTTTATTGATTTGTTTTGTTTCAATAACATGACAAAATATTGAAAACATCCCAATAACAAGTCCCTAAAACCCAAGGTGCCTAAGCAACAGTCCAAAGGAAAGCACAAACACATTACAACACCTGGAGCCAGAGAAAGTTTGGAAATGTTGCTTAAAAAGTTGAAATAGATAATCTATTGTCTATTGCTAATACACTTTATGAGTTAACTGAACAGTTATTGGACAAATCAGTTTAGCTCCAATGTAGGTACTACTTTATTTGTATGTCATATTGAAGCTTTGTGTCATTGAGATGAAGAGGTAACATCAAAAGGACACAAGTTTACTGTGTGCTGTGGCCAGCATGTTTGGACAAACATTACCACCACATCTACTGTGTAGGACACCATTTATTTATACCACATCCTTGTTTGCCAGTGTGTGTGTGTGTGTGTGTGTGTGTGTGTGTGTGTGTGTGTGTGTGTGTGTGTGTGTGTGTGTGTGTGTGTGTGTGTGTGTGTGTGTGTGTGTGTGTGTGTGTGTGTGTGTGTGTGTGTGTGTGTGTGTGTGTGTGTGTGTGTGTGTGTGTGTGTGTGTGTGTGTGTGTGTGTGTGTGTGTGTGTGTGTGTGTGTGTGTGTGTGGGCGTACCTACAGGCATGTGTAATGACACTGACCCAAAGGGAATTCATCCTGGATAACTGGGATGAAGTTTAATATATCCTCAGACTTTACCTTGTTCTCCCCTCGCCTCATTATCTATTTGCCCCTTTTACCCTGAATCTCCGGCCCTCCTGCTTTCGTTGTTCCCCCTGAACACATTCAGTTCACAGCCCTGTCTTCCTGCCTGCAGCAGTAACACAGGTTTTGCATCCTACAGCTGAGGCTTTGAGTTCTTGTCAGTATTTTTGAACATACTGTGAATGGTAACACATGTTAGCACACATCACTGTTTTGTTCATGTCAGTTGAAGATCTATTGTCGTGACCTGGTCCTGAACTAATCATACTCCAGGCTTAGCCCTCGATAGACATGGGATCTGCCAAACAAGGCTTTTATTTTGGGTAAAATATGCAAAATCATGAAATATTGATAACTTATCAAGCAGCGTTAATCAATGCGTTTTATATAAAAAGTTGATCACCTGAACCCAATGAGAATCTTCAGCCAACCCTGAGATCCCCTCAGCTCTATTGAGCGTTTAAGTGTCCTTCAGCTATTTGGTTTTTTTACGGCCTGCAAAGCTCTACGAATGTTGCAGCTGTTTTGATTGATTGATTGATACATTTATTTCGAACAAGTCAAATAAATAATTACAAAACAAAACAAATGCTGTTGGAGCATTTAGCTGTTAAAGAGATATTTCCCTCAGGAGATAGCGGAGACAGAAACAGATATTGTACTAAAACGAATCAGGAGGGCCAGAAACACAGGTCTCGCGCTTGATGCGTAATTAGACTATTATTTGCTCATGTGTTGCTATGGTGTACACTCCAGTTTGTCAAAAAAGTTTCCTGGTAAAAAGGCCAAAACTGGATCATATTAATAACAAAATATGACAGACATTTTCCTCCACACAATGTACAATTTATAACCAACCACAGTCTGGAGCGATGATGAAAGGAAGCACTATATTGAAGCAACATTAAAGAAGATAGTAATTTCTCGAGGTGCAGGTGATGCCGTTTGTCTAAACCATTACAATACTAGTGATAACAACTGATAGTCATTCAGCAGGCTGCACACATTCAACACAGGTGGTGGTACTTAAAGAACACAGGGAAAGTGTCTAATAGGTTATTGACTCACAGGCATTAACATAATGCCTGACACTGAACTGAAGTGCATGAGATGATTCTCCGGCTTGAGATGCTCCTAGATGAGAGGATGTCCCTCCTGAGCCATCCTCTAGCCAAAATCCATTATTTTATCTGATTTGATTAAGTGCACAAGACTGTCCCTCACTTGTCTGTATAGTTTTCCATTTTAGCAGTATGTGTTTGCAATGAGAGGAAGGTCAGCAGTCAAATACATTTGGAGAGCAGGCTTGTTTGCTTCAGCTCTGAGAGTGTGTAGGCCATGTTGATAAGCTTGCCAAGTGTCTCATCTGACTGGGTTTGTTGCGCTCTTCCAAAAATACAGCAGATCGCGCTTCATTAAAGAGGCAAATATAAGCACACAGCAATAGAAAACCAGTGTAAGCTAACTGAGCTAATTGGTTTTGAAGAGACAAATGTAACAGGCAGATATGATTACCACTTCTCCCCTCATTCCACACACAACAGTTAGGCAAGTCAAATTACCTTCATTTCATTGGAGGAGAAAGCCAGGTTGAAGCCGCTGCTCGATGCGAGTGAGCACTCGTTAGGTGATAATGGATGCATGTAATCGGTGAAGTGCTGATTGCTCCCCCAAAAAGATTCCATCGGAGGAGAATCTTCTGTTTCATTAAGCCATGGTCAGAAATAATAAAATAGCCATCTGTAGACTGAGAGAGGAAAGAGCGGGGGCTGGGGTATATGAAAGGTGCTCCTGATCAGAATACTGTCTGTTAATAGTGATTCTTGTAAAGAGACAGATTGTAGTGTTAAAGTGGTGCCATGTGCATTGATTCATCCTTGTTTTCCCTTTTCCCCTGTTGTCATCCATATATTTCCTTTTATCTCAGCTCCGTTCTCTGTTTTATAGGGTTTTACTTCTGCTGTTAATCTTGCGGGCTGCATCTGTGTGGTTTTCATTCTGCTGTGTGTGTACATCTTCGTAGTTTACAGCCTTAATGTATCATTGGCTCCGCACACTAGCTCGCTTTTATGGCAAATGCACACTGATACAGACACTTTAGAGCCACAAGTGCTTACTCATCACAACGCAAGGGAGGGAAGCATTGTGTGCTGTGTGTGTGCTTCGTTTATCAATGCACTGATTGCTAAGGAATGCGAGGTCTACAAACTCTTATTTCTAGGAACCCCCCCTCTCTCTTTCTCTTTCTCACTGTGAGGAGATCTGCCTCATTTATTTGTGACAACAGAACAAAAACACGTCTCAACCAAGATAAGAGTGATGGCAGTCTTATTAGTCTGAAATTGATGACACTTATTTTCGTTCTAGAAAAGTCTGGTGATGGTAAAAGCCCCTTATCCTTTCCAATCAGCTGCTTGTTCCGCATCACTTATGCTGAAATGACATATCATTGTCAGATAGGGCATGTTCACACAGCTGTTTTAACATACAGTAATAATGACAGTGTCCAATACACACACACACACACACACACACACACTCTGTTATGCTAGCTCATTCTTATCTTGCTGGCTGACACCATTTTGCTCTCTAACAATCTTGCTAATTATAATTGTTAATTAATTCTCTGCCAGTGTCCTCATCAGGAGACTAATAACCTACATTTCCATTAATTAGACCTTCAACCCTTCGCTCCCTCTCTCAGTCTCTGCGTCCCACTCCAATCCACCCTTCGTCCTCCGCATGCCTGCATCCCTGCTCCCGCCTGCTGCTCTCTTCTCCCGAGATGCCCATAGATCACGTGCACACATGCAGTGTGATTAATTATGTGGCTGTGAGCGTGTCGCCTCCTTGTAATACTGACATTGTGGGGATAAACATTTGTCCACACAGTGCTTTTATGGGAGCTTAGCTACCATTTGGGGCAATACGCGTGTCCACAAGGGAAGAAGCCATTGAGTTTGACAATTAAAGAGATAGTTTGACATTTTGGGAAATGCTTATTTTCGCCTTCTACAGTATGAGTTCGATGAACAGATGATGTCATGTTGAAGTCTGTACGGTAAACATGAAGCTGCTGGCTGGTAAGATTACCATGGCCTACAAATAGCTACTCTGGCTCTGTCTAGAAGGTAAAAAAGAAATACAAAAATCTACCTACAAACAAAACTAAATCTCACTTATTTACACTTTATGGTAGTCTAGGTCTCTGACGGTTGCCTGGCAACTGGTCCTGGCCAATACATAGTGTGGCATAAAACTGAGCTGAAAAATAGCAAATTGTTGTTTTTACACTTTTAACATTTTACAAGAATAAAAAATAACACCATAACATGTAAATCTGTGAGCTTTAGAGATGATGGTAGACATTTTTTACCCAATTCAGATCAAGCCAGCCTATAGCCGATTGATAAGCTAACCAACTTCTGGTCATCGCGACACATTTCAGCTACCAACATGAGTATGGAATTATTCTCTGCAAATAATAAATATAGTGAGTGTATCTCCCAAAATGTCAACACATGTTGTCGTCCAGTATGTGTTTGTAGGTGTAGGTTTGTGTTTGTGTGAGTATCATCCATGGACAAACATCCCCTCTCTCTTGGAAACTACTCTTCCCATCAGGCTTAGCTGACCTGGTTTCAGTGCACAGTGGATCAGTGTTATCATGTCACCACTTGCTGTGATATCAGAACAAACTTCAGATGCGGTGAACACACTGTTAAACTTACTGTTGCAGAAAAGATTAACAGGGTTGCTTATTTCACAGGCCTGTTGATCCTTCAGTCATCTGGATCTGCTGCAAACTCCATGACTTTTAACCAATTAATTCACGTTTTAGCTGTGCTTAATTAGAGATTTCTCTGACTCTCGACCTCTGAAGCTTTCTGCTCTTTTCTGCCAGACTGGATACTCTCTCTCTCTCTCTCTCTCTCTCTCTCTCTCTCTCTCTCTCTCTCTCTCTCTCTCTCTTCTTTTCCTCCCTCCCGTCTGGCACTAGAGGAAGTGAGAGACAGTTGGCGCTCCTGTGTCCATACTGTATTGGTGGTGGCAAAATGGCAGCTTCTGTCATCCGTCCTCCTTCCTCTAACTCCCTACCCTCTCCTGAGAGAAGTAACCCAGATTTCAAAATGAATCGCTGCCTGTTCCCCTCAATCTTTCTTCTCTCTCTCTTTCTATCTCTCTTTCTCCTCTCTCTCTCTCCCTCTCTTTTTCTTACTCTCTCCATCTCTTGTCCTCTTCTTAGTTAAACAGAATCAATCTTGGAAAGAGAATACCACCTCTCTATCTCGTCCTCCTCCTCACCCTGCCTCTGGGTTAACGGATATATATCACTTCACTCTTCTATCTTTGGTTCCTAGAGAGCTCGAATCTCCTGACACGCTTGTTGCTTTCGCTTTTTGTTGTAACAGGATTTTCTTTTCTGTTTTCTTTTTTTCCCTGGTTGATTTCTTTCTTGTAGCCAAAGTACTGCTTTCTGGGTATTTTCTTTCCTGTATTTCTCTTTTTTTGAGGTGACCAGCAACAGGTGGGACACCTTAGCATTTCTTTTGAAGTGAGGAGAAGAAAGGGAGAGAGGAAGAGAAGGAAGCTGCCTTTCCTCTAAAGCCACCACAAATCTCCAGGTATTGTGTCTTTGTTATCTTCACCATATGTGCTCATTTTCAGAAAATATTTTTCTTCTAGTCATTTTGCAAATTTTTGAGCACTTCATATTTTTGTACCATTCTCCTCTTTCACCCTTTTGATTGATTGGCTTCTACTTCTCTGCTGAAACACCATCCTTTCATCATGGCATGGGTGTATTTTTTGCTATGGGCTTTTTTATTTATTCATTAAAACTGTTGGTGTTTCATTTATCATTTAGTAGCATGCAACTCTTGCACCACAGTATCTCCAGCTAATAGTTGCCGTTGTGCACTTTTTCCCAGCGTATCATATCCCCTATAGACATTCACATGTTATTCTAGTCCGAACTTTATTTCAGAAATGGGACTAATTGCTAACAAGGCCAGGCAGGAATTGGGATGGGATTCATCTCTATTATTGGAGCAGGTGGTGGGGGTGTTGTTGACATGGCAACAGGAGGTACAGTTAACATGATGACTAGAGGGTGGGGTGGGTAGTCATAGCTGCCAGGGGGATGAAGATATAGGGGGTACAGCGAGAGGGAGAGGTAGTTATGGACAGGTGGTATGTGGGACACACAGCGAGCCGCTCTAATCGTTTAGCGTCTCGGAGTCTCTTAGGAGAGCTCTGTGTCCGTTGGTGAATTAACCTCCATGCCTCCATCATTACACCTCTTTTTTCCTCCGTCCCTCTGACTCCTGCCGCTTTCCCTGAGCTCTCTCGATCTTATTCTGCACTTCCGGTCGGTTCTCGATCTTTCTCTCCTTCACGTCACTCCTTCACTGCTTGCTCTGTCCCATGTGCCATTAATACAACTCTATGACCCATCTCACTTTCCTCCCGCTCCTCCTCCCTGTCCTTGCTTCCTCCACTCCTCCCTCTCCGATGTTCAAGGTATTTCGCCTGTACAACTCTGAACCTTCCTTACTGACACTCATCAAGCATTCTCCCCCTCTCCCTCCTTCTCTCCTTTTTTTCCACCGTACCCTCCAGGCATCATGTCGACCCCGGTCTCCCCTTCCCCATCCCTCTCTCCGTTGGCGCTGGCCTCCCCTACATCGGCGACCCCCCCGCTGCCCTCGCCCCTCTCCCCTCCACCAAGAGTGCCTGTGTTCCAGAGGAAGGGAGCGCTCAAACATAAGAGGATTGTGGAGGTGAAAGACCACCAGTTCACGGCCCGCTTCTTCAAACAGCCCACCTTCTGCAGCCACTGCACCGACTTCATCTGGTAACACACACACAAATTCACACCCACACACACATTTACACAGAGAGCGACCTGGCCGTTGATAAGCCGCCTCCTCAGGAATCCCACTACTCCTTCTGACTCTGACTTTCCTGGCACTTTTTCTCTTTCACCAGATCCAGCTGCATGCTGGAGAAACATCCTACACTGTTAAGCCACAGTGACCTGAACCTATACATAACCTCATCTCCACACTGCAGCCTACACAACACAGGAGTCAGGCATATATATATATACACACAAGTACAACTTTAATTAGGAAAGAGCTTTCCTTCTCAGTATGAATGCCTGCACACAGAGTAGCAGTATGCAAAAATATACAAACACACTCACAGGCAGCAGTAAAGTAGGAATTATTCAGATCCTGCGGGGCCCTCTTTGATGTATCACTTCAATAAAGTTGTGGGAATCACAAGGTACAGAATACAACAAGAATAGTCATAACTCAATAAGATATTCTGACTTTTACTCTGTAATATATGAACAACGCTCGATACATTCCCATAAAGCATCTCAGTTTCTTCTTTCATTGGGTCCTGTCCAAGCCATCCAGGAACAGAGCCTGGCTTAGTAGCCAATTTTTGTTATGGCCAAACTGTTAAATTACTACTTTGAGGTCTATCACATGATGTCAACGGGACATATTGACTTTCATTGCTAAATAAAAGTCTGTATATATGATGTTTTATTTGATGTTTAGTCAACTTCCGAGTATGAACACTTGTAAAGCCCTCATCTAAAGGTTCTAACAGTGGGATCCAGAGTTATTCCCTTCCTCTGGTCATAAATGAGCCGAGACTCAGCCTCCGGTGTGCAGGGTTTAAGAATATGCATAAGATCGTCAGAAGGTCAGGGTTTTCTGTACCTGGAAGATGAACCCTTTTGGCTTCATGTGCTCATCAGCACCCATGGTACCACCATGGTACCACCACCATTAGCATTATATTTTAGTCTTTGGAAAGCTCTTCCAGGGCCACCTAAACCTTATTAAACTTTTTCAAAGGCTGAGTAGTACTCTTTGTTTAGAATAAACTGAACTGCCATGCATAAAACAGTGGATACACCTTGAATTTGGAATCCATGAAAAAATAATTGCTTTATATAAAAATGATTTCAATGTTTTGCATTCAGAAATGCTCCAAAGTGCTGTAAGAGTGCAGATTTTTAAGAAGCAATAAAATGAACTCGGGAAATAACAGAACTACTTCACAATTATATTTGTTTTGCAGTGTAGGCATTTTAAAGTGTTTATATGGAAGTAGTAATTAGTTGTTGTGGTTGCTCAAGGTACGGCTAGATCAGTAAATATTTTATAAACTGCTGGAGCCTACACTCATCACTGTTCAGTGAAAACAGCTTATCTTCAAATGTGTTGATTTTCTATTTTTCAGATAAACTGAATGATTTAGTGCTCCTTTGTGGGTTTAAAAAGTAATTTGCTTCTTACGCGATATAAAGCATGTGGTAATGATGGGAGAAATCGTGACAGAAATAGAAAATAGGATGGTTGAATTGTCACAAGGCTGAAAAAAGTTATGCTTTGCTCATAAAAAGTACACAATGATTACAGGACAGGGATTCTTTGTATCCCATTTAATCAGCAACGTATTTATAGCTGAATGCAGATGATAACATATTCTGACAATTAGTACTCGAGTATATTGTGTGTGTGTGTGTGTGTGTGTGTGTGTGTGTGTGTGTGTGTGTGTGTGTGTGTGTGTGTGTGTGTGTGTGTGTGTGCGTGCGTGCGTGCGTGCGTGCGTGCGTGCGTGCGTGCGTGCGTGTGTGTGTGTGTGTGTGTGTGTGTGTGTGTGTGTGTGTGTGTGTGTGTGTGTGTGTGTGTGTTCGTGGCGTGTATGTGCTTGTGTTTTTGAACATATGGTGGGAGTGTATGTTGGATGCAGGGCTGTGCTTATGCCAACAGCCTCTGGGTAGCTTTCAGAACATTTCTCCAACTGGCTTGCACGTCGTAGCGCTCAGTTTAAGGGAGAACTTCTCGTTCACGCAGGATGTCAGAGCAGCAGCTCTCACCCTGTGTGACACAGACCCTGGGGAGATTGGTGGATTAATTAAAGACTAATTAAAGGTAGTTCTAATTTTGAAATGTAAATATCTAGTTTATTAAGTCAGTCTCTAAAATTGAATGGGTTGTCTCTTGTATAGTTCCTCTCAGTATGAATTAATTGATATAGTCCTCAATGGAAAAAAGTGACACTGGTGTTTAATCCAATGTGTGTTTGGAGTCCGGCTCTTCTCAGGGTCATAATTAGAAAACATTAAACCCTACACCAAAAATCTCTTAAGGCAAGGTGTACTTAAGACTATATACTGTAGACAGCTGACAGGCCTCTTTCACAGCAGGCATTTTTGACTTGTCATTGTAGGAAAAGCATGTGGTGGTGCAAACACTAAAATGAACAATGACTCTTTATATGGATTAAAATAACCCAGTAAGCCAGGACAGTGTGCCAGTGGAGCAGCAATAACAATACCTGTAACTAAAACAGCTTAATTTAACTTAGCATTAATGATATGCACCGACATAAAATATCTGGGAAAGGCCTTTTACAAAGACAAGGTCCAGGTTTTTCTCTGCTTTATAAGGTGGATTTTAATTTGTCTTTATTTGCACCTTTTCATTAAACATTTCGTTTTCCAGTTTTTTAATATTCTGGTTGGTTTTATAGGATTTTTATGTTGTTGTTTTTTAATAGCAACTATTATATTTAATTTTATGGGTTTTTCAATGCATCATTACATTTAATATGCATTGAATTCCTTGTGATATATGGTTAGCAAGCTAAGCTGTTGATTCTCTCCACATCCATACCTGGCTCTCTAATGCTCTCTGCTGGTCAAAAAGCAGACTGCTGCAGACGGAGACTTCTGATCAAGGATCAGATTACCCTCTGCCACCCCGTCTATAATTGTTACTACTAGGCAGATGTTGAACTGATTTTAGATCAGGAATTATGGTCAGTTTCCTATGAACCCCTGGGCCTCTCCAGTATGATTGTGAAGGAGCTTGTTCTTCTGCCTGCTAATCAAAACTGGATTCACAGCAGGAAAGCCGCTGAGTGGACTCTTTAGTCAATCAATGGCTTTAATTATTCAATTAAAGCTCTAAGGAGACACTGGAAACTAGCCAACACCGCAGTTCTGGAAACAAGAGCAGTGTGTGTGCGTGTTTGTGTGTGTTTGTGTGTGTGTGAGATATTGATTGACACCACTTGACCTGGTCCGCAGTGTGGCCTAGACCTAAACTTCAAACATAATTACTTGTTTATCAAATTTAGTTTTTTTGATGAGAAAGACTTTGTTCTCAACCTGTGCTTGCATGTCTGTTGGTCTTAATACAGAATGGAACAATTCAACTGCATTACCTCTGTCCCTGTCTTGGCAGCTTAATCCGGGCTGGCAGACAGTCTGAGAAGCAAAATATTTCACCTTAAAGAGGAGAAGGGAAGATTGTGTTTGAGTCTTAATCAATGTTCTTTTTTCACTCAGGGGCATCGGCAAACAGGGATTCCAATGTCAAGGTAGAGATAAATAAAATAAATCCAGTGTTATTGTCTCTTTCCATGGTATTAAATCTTCTCAGATAATGTTTTCAGTGTGACTGCTTCTATAGTAGAGATATTTTGCTCTGTGTTTTCCCCTAGTTTGCAGTTTTGTGGTCCACAAAAGATGTCACGAATTAGTGACCTTCACTTGCCCCGGCTCTGTGGCGGGCCCACAACCAGATGTAAGCAGATGTGCCAGAAAATATATGACTTTCCTTTTCCGCTTACATCCTTTTTTTTGCACTTTATTCATGATTTAGCCCGTCATCATCACATTTAACCATCCACTCAGTGACAGGAACACGTGTGCGTGACTCACCCGTCAATCCATGCATCCTTCAAATCGCACAGCCTTGTCCCATCTGTGACTCATGTCATGTCATCTTGCAAGGCTTCAGAGATGCAGCGAGTTGGAGATAGAGAGTGGGGGAGATAAAGGCGGAGGGGCTGGTAAGAGGGGGAATTAGAGAAAGGGAGAGCAAAAGACTGCTCAGTCTTCCTCTCTGTGGCATTTTGAGGATTTCAGGGAGATTTGCCTTTTCTTTTCTGCCAGCCAAATATACTTAGAAATGAGGTCAAGGGGACCATGTGTGTGACTGTGTGTATGTGTGTTCGAGGATGAGAGCATGCAGCGCTCACACGCAGAGGAGAAACGGGGTGATGGTGATTTTAAATAGCTGCTCAGAGGGAAAACTGTTTGGGAGAAGGTGGTGTGTGGAGAGGGTGGTGGTGGTGGGGTCTGATGAGCTGTGGAGAGATAAAAATGATTCATCCCTCTCTGCACAGTGTACACACACACACACACACACACACACACACACACACACACACACACACACACACACACACTCACTCACTCACTCACTCACACGCACGCACGCAGCCTTGCCTAGATGCACTATCATTTATATGTCTTCTCCCAGTGGAGAAATCTAATTGGCTCGTCCATGAATACCCCACTCAACATCTCTCCACTTATCATACCCGTGCATGCATGTGTGTAAATGTGTGTGTGTTTGCAGTATCTGGTCATGCAGTGTGTATATGTGTTTGTGTGCGTGTTCTCAATGCAGATTGTTTCTGTTGTGTTGCAGGATCTGGCAAGTCAACACACATTTAAGGTCCAGACTTACTCCAGTCCCACCTTCTGCGACCACTGTGGCTCGCTGCTGTATGGCTTGATACACCAGGGAATGAAATGTAACAGTGAGTTTCGCCACACGTCACAGCGCCATGAATCCGAGCATTCTTGTATTTATGTTGTGGGGATAAGAATAAGTTCACACAGGCACATTCTTGTTACTCGTAGCCTCCCAGCTGGGGAAATAAAGCTGGTCTTGACTAAATTAGCCTCCGCAATGTGGAGTTGACTTTGTTAAGTTTATGTTTCGGGTAGTTTGGGGAAATATGCTTATTCACTTTCCTGCAGAAAATTAGATGAGGGGATTTGCAGCCACTGGAGACTCCAAGAAGAGAGTCTGCCTGGCTACGAGATAGACCCTCTCTCACAACTGCTGTTGTGCCCTTGAAGCAAATGATATCAAATTAGACCATTATTAAAGCTTTTTATTTGCTACTGTGAGAAAGAGGCAGGTTAGCTGTGTGTCCCTTTTTTCAATGCTTCATGCTTAAATAAACGAGATTATGGGTGTAGACCATGTAAATACAGGTAACTCATGACAGTTTTATCAATTGTATCTAACTATAGTTAAGTATGCAAATACAACTGTTTAAGTGTTTTACGATGGAGGTTGTTAGGCATGTAGTGCTAGATGCAGCAGTAATGGTTAGAGTTAATGTCAAGGAAATTGAATACTAGTCAGGGCAACATCTAATCTTCCACAGTAACAAAAACAAGATGTATATGCATGTATAAAATATATAAAAATAAAGATGTTTCACCTTTATTTGACAGTGTGATAACAAGAAACATCATTCTGGTCTTATTAATATGTGCCTAATTTCAGTTTTCCCTGCATCTGTTTGTTTATTCTTGTTTGCTTGTCCTTGAGGTTGTGACATGAACGTCCATCGGCGGTGTGAGGCCAGTGTTCCCAGTCTCTGTGGTGAAGACCACACAGAGCAGAGGGGGAGGATCCACCTGACTGTGAGAGGAGAGAAGGAGGATGTCTTCGTCACAGGTGAGAGGACCAGCTGGATCATTTTAAAACAAATAGTAGGATTACACAGACAATGAAGGATTTCTCTGTTCGTGCTTTTCCATTATTCTACTTTTGTCTTCAGTGCGGGAGGCTCGTAACCTGATGCCCATGGATCCGAACGGCCTGTCAGACCCGTATGTTAAACTGAAATTGATTCCAGACCCGAAGAGCCACAGCAAACAGAAGACAAAGACCATCCGCTCAACACTCAATCCCATCTGGAATGAGAGTTTCACCTTGTGAGTCCTTGCCAACTTTAATTTAAGGTGGAAAACATACACAAGTCTGGGACACAACGTGATTTAGATCAAATAAAATGTCCTATAAATAAGACGTACTGAGTCAAACAAAGGACACGTAAAGACACAGGTCGGAGTGTTGAATGTAAGGTTGATGGTGCCTGAGTGTATGCTCCTTATTTAGCATCACTGATTTAACTCTCTTTACCTTGGCATGATTCTTGTGTGCTGTGAAAATGAGATATTTGGAAATTGCCAAGAAGTCATGAAGGTAAACAAATTAGAAAAACAATCTGTGTCTTTGTGCATTGGTGTGTTGCTTACACAGCCCTCCCCAGTGATTTAGAGTTGTTGTGTTTGTCTCCAGCTCAGTGCGCGGTACCCAGTGGGACAGGCGTCTGTCTGTGGAGGTGTGGGACTGGGACCGCACGTCTAGGAACGATTTCATGGGAGCGCTGTCATTCGGAGTGAGTGAGATCTTCAGGCGTCCCATCAGCGGCTGGTTCAAACTGCTGGCCGAAGATGAAGGAGAGTACTATAACATCCCAGTGCCAGACCCAGACCTCCAGGTAGGAGGCTTACCCCAGGACGGACAAAAAAGCGTACAAAATCCCTTGGTCTCCCATATTGACCAAGATGTACAAGACATATTATTACTGTATTCAACAGAGGGCAGCAGCTGTTTATGTCTTTATCATTACCATTCATCATCTTCTAATTTGCTCGATATAATAAACAACAGCTGCCACTGGGTCAGGATCTTGAACTCTCCCTCTTTATTCTATGTGAGAAAAAAACCCTGTAAGATGTATGCCTGTAGTTAAAGCTAGATAATTAGATAATAAATTATATAGGGTCCACTCCCCTCCCTGTTCCCCTCGGCCTCCACCAGGGTGCAGGGTTGTCCTGCCGTACCGTGATGCTAAACTTGGGGGTAGTTTGTACGTTCTTTCTTTGTGCTGGACTGCTTCCAACCATTCATGTCTGCACTCTCTCCCTGTGATCCTCCAGGAGCCTCAGCCAGACGGCATACTACCCTCTCTGCCTCATGCCCTCCCCCCTTCGCTGTCTGAGACGTTCCCTGTGGCCCTGTCCCCGGCCTCTGTCCCATCCGGCCCCCCCGTCCACGCCCCCGGCCCTGCCAAAGTCCAAGTGGGCATCCTGGACTTCAACTTCCTCATGGTGCTGGGAAAAGGCAGCTTTGGCAAGGTAAACACAGCAGCCATGACACACTGTCCTCTTATCTACCCACAATCCTCTGACCCAACAGCTATAGGTGACTTCAAAGAGGTCGATCATGCTGAAATCAACAAAGATTATTGCTGGCTTTAAATCATTTCTTCTATTGATGGACTTGACCTTCAGCTGGCATTTCACAGAGCAGCTCCCGGGAGGAATGTCTGTCTTTGGAGAAGAAAAAGGTTCTCACTAACATGCTCATTGTCTCTCTCACTTCTGCCAAATGATTAATTTAACCCTTAGCTTCTTTTGTTCTGTCAGCAGTCGTGAGCTGGAGCTGGCTGGCATCCTACATGCCACACAGGCTTCCTGGAGGTGTCCATGTTCAAGGAGCCTGTGCTCTTCATGTTCTCTTTAATTCCCCAGTAGATGAGGCATAATGAAGAGAGAGGAGCTTTGAGTCCTTCCACTTCCTCTGAAATCCCCCTGTGCTGTTTCGTAACTGTCAGAGGAGAGTCTACAGAGGACATGAGAAATAGACTCGACTTACGTAAGATGTGAGGGAGAAAAAAAACGACCCAAGAAAAGGAGAGACAGACCCCGGGGCTGCTGAGTGAGGGATAGTGAGACGCAGATAGAGAGGAAGTGGGAGGATTACTGTGCTGCGGAAAGTGACACAATGACCAAGAGGAAGTGGGATAACAAGAAGAGGAAAAAGGACATGCGATTGTGTTAGTAAGACTTGTAATATTCAGAAGTGTGACGAGTCCTATTTTTATGCGAGTAAGTTTGAGAGAGCGGGGAAGAGCAGGAAACAAGATCACAGAGGACGACAGGATTTCTCTTGACTGGCAGTTTATTAGTGACACACACACACACACACACACACACACACACACATATTCTTCTTCAAAAGCAACAGTGTGTAGTCACATTCATTTCCGAAAAATGACACCATGGTAATTTTCTCTACTTCTCATCACTATTTGAAAGTTTAATGAGGTCCTTACACCCCACGAGAGTGTTGTTGTCAATATTTGTCCAGTGCCCTTGACCATATCTTTCCTTGGACCACAGTGAAACCCGGATCATGGGGCTCTCGTTGTAGACAAGTATAGTATCATTAGATCTCAGAGCAACCCGCGAGCAGCCAATTTAAAAGAAGGGAGAAAATCGGAGATGAATATGTTTTGAATGTCTGGTAAAAACACGAGAGCCACTTCGCTTTTTCTTTCATAACATTGACATGTCTTGAAATCTTCTGGCATAGAGCAGCTTTTTTTTTTTGCACAGTATTGAACATGCCAAAGCAAGCACACATGATAACGTGTCTTTTTTCTCTTCTACTATTTTACTTTCTAGTAAGTGCGTATTTTAATAACCAGCACTTTATACAATTTCTTGCCGAGCAGAATCATACATTTCAAGCTCAAAGTATTGCAAAAGCACATCATCTTTATTAAAACAGCAGAACTAGTTTTTTCCTAAGTAGAGCAACATGTCACTCATAACACAATGACCTAAAAAATGTTCTGTACAGGCAGTACAGTACTTAACTGCTAAGGGTGGGGAATCTTAAAAAAGGGGATTTGGAATTCTTAAATGTTTTTTTAGCACACAGCGGGTGTAGTGTTGTCTATAAATAAGCTCTGTGTTTATTTACAGACCCAAGCAGGCGAAAGACGTGCTGTTTCTGCTTCAAGAGTCTTGGTTCTTAGCGTCACTTCCTCTCCTCTTTGTGCAGGTGCTGCTGGCAGAGGAGCGAGGCAGCGAGCGTCTGTTCGCCGTGAAAGTGTTGAAGAAAGACGTTCTCTTCCAGGACGAAGACACGGAGAGCGCCATGGTGGAGAGGAGGGTTCTGGCGCTTTCCACCCGCCCTCACTTCCTCACATCGCTGTACTGCGCCTTCCAGACTGAGGTGTGTGTAGGTCTGTGTGTGTGGAAAGACATACGAGGTCCTAAATGATCCACATCATTAGATTGTCCATAAACCTGCCTGACATTTGCTGCGTAATCCTCCCAGGAGTTTCTTCTGCAAAGGCTGCTTGAGAATGTTGATTATTAAATTAAATAATTAGTTTGCTTTCTTTAACAAGGTCCCTGGTCCTGGAGGAGGTTTTAAAAGATTGCTTTTTAATTTGGACAAGAGGGGATTATATATGGAGAGTGTGTATAAGCGTGTGTGTGTTTTGTTTCTGCAGGACCGTCTGTATTATGTGATGGAATACGTCGACGGAGGAGATCTGATGTTTCACATTCAGATAGTCGGGAAGTTCAAAGAGCCTCACGCAGCGTATGTAGAAACAAAGCTCCTTTCTTTCACCTTTAATCACGTTCTTCATCTCATCTCCGGCTCCATTTCGGCCTTTCTTTTACCCTCCAATGTTCCCTCACATACACACTCGTCGCTACGCTTTGTTCATTACAACTGATGACTCGTAAAAAATCGTCAACCCAAGTACCAGCCTTTTTCCTTCCCCCTGATTTTCTCCTCCCACAAATCTTTTCATCTACATGCTCCCAACCCTAGGCTGTTCATCTAATCAATAATCTTTGATCAATCCTGTTTTCAACTCTCTTTCTTCATCTTCCAGCCTTTCATTTATTTGGTTTCTCTCTCTTTCATCACCCTCTTGAGCTCCCTTCCGCAGGAAAACCTTGGCCAATTTTCGGCAAGATAAAGCAACCAGTAGTAAGACCCTTCTCCCTCTCTTCCGCCTCCAGGTTTTATGCAGGCGAGATAGCGGTCGGCCTGTTCTTCCTCCACAGCAAAGGCATCATCTACAGGTAGAGAGAGCACTGCTCATCTAACACGGCCTGGTTTGGCCCTGCCACTGTCACACAGGCGTAACACAGATTGATCGTGTCTTTTGTAGCTAATGACTAAAATGTTATCTATCAACATGATTCCTACCTGTGTGGTCTGTCTCCTCCTTCCTCAGGGATCTCAAGCTGGATAATGTTCTGCTTGACAGCGAGGGCCACATAAAGATAGCTGACTTCGGGATGTGCAGGGAGGGCATGTTCCAGGGCGACACCACGCAGACGTTCTGCGGCACCCCAGACTACATCGCCCCTGAGGTACCCCCGCTCTCACGTCATGGTCCAGACTAACTCCTGAACATCCTTTTTTTGCTCCTTAGATCCCTCTTTTAACCCCGTCGTCCCTGTTTCATTTTCTTGACCTGTTTTGCCTCGCTGAGAGTTGCTTCGCTGCAGCTCCTCTCGTCTCCTCCGTCCTTGCTGACCTTGTCTGCATTTTTGAATAATTAGCTTCACATGATTCAATTAGCATGATGTGTGCTTGTTCACAAATTCACGATTGTCCTTGGAGAGACCTTGGCTTACCAGTTTTCCCCCTTTCTTTTACCGCAATTGACTTAAGTTGATTAGCTCCCCGAGAGAATTGCAAACCACTGAACTCATTTTAAAAGGATTTTGCTGATGATCATGCACATTTTTAATAGAAAACAGTCGGAGGTGGTTTAGTTAACAACCTTTTGAAATGCAAAATATCAGGCCTGCGTGCTTTCTAATGTTTGCCTTACAGATTGTTTGAAATATGTGTGTGTGCGTTAAATGAAGTAAACAAATACAAATCAGAGAAAGAGAGGAGATATCCAGCATGCTTGGTTTATATATGTATAGTAAAGTGACTCAAAAAGACAAGATGTGACTGTTGTGCACGTCTTTGATGTTGTAAACCTTTCTATTGTACCTCTGGGTATTGACTCTCTTATGTAAACACCCATTGATTCTCCTGCATCTGCCATTTTGGAAGAGATACAATACATTTCCCTAGGGGCTGGAAATTGTTCCCTCGTACACCCCCCCCGCACCCACACCAGTGAAACAAACAAACAAACACACCAACACACACGTGCAGACAAACACGATTATTTCTGAGCTCATTGCTACATGTACCCCCCCTAATGCCAGACTTTCCTCTCTCTCTGCTTATGTTACTGCGGCTGTCTCTGATAGCTGCATATCATCCGAGCAGCCGACTTCCACAACTGCGCTTTCTCTCACTCTCCCCGTCCTCTTTCTACTTCCTTATCTCTGCACTGCCATTCTTCCCCTTTATCTCCTCTCCTGTTCTCTCCATCCTTTGCAGATTGTGGCATATCAGCCCTATGATAAAGCAGTGGACTGGTGGTCTTTTGGAGTACTGCTGTATGAAATGCTGGCAGGACAGGTAACACTCATCTTAATCCTGACAATAGAGCCGTGTGCACAGACACTTACGCCTCCAGTGCTTTCCTTTGTAATCACTTCAAAAGACTTTCAAGAGAACTTTCATTTCAATGTATTTGCTTTCAATTTGCTCGCAGGTCCTCATGGTTTTTCTCTCTCTCTCTTCTTCTCTCCCCATCTTTTCCTTCCAGCCACCCTTTGATGGTATAGATGAGGAGGAGCTGTTTCAGTCCATCATGGAACAAAGCGTCATATACCCGAAAAGTCTCACTCGTGAAGCTGTCGCTATCTGCAAGGGAGTGAGTTACCATTCTTTGTACTCATCTCATTTTAACACACAGACAATTAAGTATAAATGCATATGTTATTCTGAAAACTTTATTAAAATAAAAACAGCAAGTGGCCATGCAAATGGTTGACTGATTCATAGTTCAAGCCTTTAGGGAAATACACTTTTTGATGTGTTGTCTGTAGATGAAAAGATTGATACCATGCTCCTAAAGGTTTGTTGAATATGAAGCTAGAGCCATTAGTTTGGCATAAATACAGCCTGGCTTTGTCTGAAGTAGCAAAATCCTTCTTTAAGCATCTCTAAAGATCACTAAGGAACACTTTTGTTTGTTTAATATGTCCTTTTAAAGAGGGTTTTTTGTTTGCCAGACTACTTTTTAGCTTGTTGCAGACTACTTGAAGTCTTGTTGCCTTGAAATACTCCCGCACATCCTTTAATACTTCATAGATTTTGTAGTTTTTTGCACTTTGGGTTTTGTCTGGATTAAGCAAACAATATGTAAAATGTAAATTAGGGGGTTTTACATGTTCATGTTTGGTTACCTTTTTATACAGTGCCAGGCTAGCTTCTTCCCCCTGTTGCCAGCGTTAATGCTAAGCTAAGCTAACAGGCTGCGGCTTCTTACCTAGGACAGCCGTATGGCGCTAGTCTTTCAATTCTCAGAAAGAGAGCAAATAGTTCTAGACACAATTTATATAAATGCATCGATTATTAAAAAATATATATTTAATATAAATTAATTAATTTAATAATGTAACACTTAAAATAAATTATGCAAATTGTTGACTAAAGAAAGCAGAGCAGATATAACTCGCTATATTCCATGATAACCACAGTATTTGTCTTTCCTTTTTCCACTTTCATTCTCCTTTTTTCTCCCTCAGCTCCTGACCAAGCACCCGTCCAAGCGTCTGGGCGGAGGACTGGACGCAGAGAGAGAAATCAGGGAGCATGCGTTCTTCCGCTGGCTCGACTGGGACCGTCTGGAGAGACTGGAGATCACACCGCCATTCCAACCAAGAACTGTCAGTCTTCCTTTCTTTCTCTCTTTCTCTCTTCCTTTCTTTCTTTCTTTCTTTCTTTCCTGCTTGCTTTCCTGCTTGCTTTCTTTCTTTCTTTCTCTCTCTCTTTCTTTCTTTCTCTCCACCATCCTCCCACTCTTTACCCTTCATTTCTATCTCTGTCTCTCCGAGGACACTTTTAGGGAGTTGAAGCTTTCAGTATCTCCCATCTGTCTCCTCTCTCTCAAACTCCCACGCTTTCCCTCATTTTCCTGCATGCATCCTCTCTCAGCCGTCCTCATTGTCTTGGCCATGTCATCCCCTCTTCTTATCTCTGTTGAAATGGCCCTGTCCCTTCCCCCCTTTCCCCTTATTCCCCTCTTTTTTTCTCTCTTTCATCACCTCTGCCTGTTCCTAGAGAAGGGCTTTGAGCGCTCAGGAGCAGACAGTCCAGTCATAACAGACAGGACCCTTCTGACCTTGGGGTCCTACCTACACCTCCCATATGCAAATGTGTGTCATCATTAGCCTGCTACACTCTAGTTTGCGTCCCTGCTGGCCAATGGTGGGGTGGGCTTTGAGTGAGCTGAGTATGCTCAGGGGTTAGAGGCCAGGCCCATTAGCCAAATGAGATTCATATCATCCAGCAGAACGGCTGTCAAGGAGCAGGAAAGGAGACGTGAGCAACTTTCTGCATACAGTAGGTGTGGTAGAGAGCTCCTCGGAGAGAGAACGATGGTGTGGGTGAGAAAGAGAGATACGTAGGTGGAGTCTTTTAATAATTTGGCCTCTCTAATATCTTTTTCAGGAGGAAGATGAGGGTGTGTGTACAATCAGTATTAATCACAAATGTGAGCGTGCTTATCTTCTCCTCTTCTTCATCAGGGTGGGAAGAAAGGAGAAAACTTTGACCAGTTCTTCACAGCAGCTCCGTCAGTGCTCACTCCCTCTGACCCCGATGTACTAGCAGCCATCAACCAGGAGGACTTCCAGGACTTCACCTTCCAAAACCCAGACTTTGCCCCCTCGCCTCTCACTGCCGTTTGAAAACGGATCCCACCAACCTTTTTAAGCCTCTTAATAGTAGTTTTATAACAAAGAATTTAAACATGAGATCTAGCAGCAGCTTTCAAAGACACCTCTCATATCCAAATTCTGACGTTTACATGGAAATGCCAAGACACCTTTAAAGTCATGCACTCTATTTGATGTTTGTTCAATCTTGATAGTCACAGAAACTGTTGCAACAATCCAAATAAGCCAGTATTTTCCTGTAGATTCCCTTCTTAGAGTTTTTTGTAAGACATATCCCTTGACATGCATGTTTTTAGAATAAAAGGCTTTGATACACTAGTTTTCTATAGTTATAGAGTACTATACTGTGTGACTTTACAATCAATGTATTTCAAACGGTTACCTTATCTTTCATTAGAAATGTGTTTTCAGGAGCTGTATTTACCAAACAATTACAAGTCAGGTTTAAGTAAAGCAGCTATGCAGGCCACATAGCAGGCAAAACAGTCACTTTTTAATATTTTTGCATTTCACACACATCTGTCTCACTGTGTGTGTCTGAGTGTTGACTATGATGCAAACTGAGTGAGTAGCCTTTTTATTTGTGTTCATCATACTACTGAAATCTGTATTTGCAGTATTAGATAATTAGCCTCGTAATGATGTTTTCGGGTTGGACTTTATTATTTTTGTGGTGTATACCATAAAGCTTTTTGCTGTGTAATGACGTATACTCACAGCATTGATTAGGCGTAATTAAAAGTGAGGCTCTCTGGGACTGTTCAATACATGGAAACACAGGGCAGGTGGCTGCAAACATACGGTTTAACAATCCCATTTCAGTGCTCTTATCTCACAAACCAGCCGGCTGATTCCCACAGAAATCTGTTTTTCTTTTAAGCTTCTTCATGATTTTTTAGCATACTATGTCAGCATAATGATAATTATAACCATTTTTCATCCAGGGGATTTAATTGTGTGCATCCCATTAAAAGTGGTCAACTGTAAAAGGTCAACGCAGTTCAACTGATCGCCTCAGAGTGAGTTGAGATGCAATGTCACAACACACAATACTAACCAATACTCTCAATATATACAATACAATAGATAATGTATGTATCTGTTAGTTGAGTTCACTTCTGTTTTTATCTGCTGAAAAATCTAAATTGCAATAAACGTAATGAAACAATCATTAAACAAGAACAAGTGAAGTGTGATTTTGTGCAAAGCTACTGAGAAACAAACATGCAATCTCGCTTTGTCTCCTCCTCACGCCTCTCTGTCACGCTCACTCCCTCTCCCTCACTTTCACACATACTCACTCTCAAAAGTGCAATCTCAAGCATGTGCACACACACACACACACACACACACACACACACACACACACACACACACGCACGCACACACAGAAGATGCTGACCTCTCTATTTACTGTGATACTGTAGTTGTCGAACCAGCAAAACCACCTCTCAGGCATCTCACTTTCACTCCATCTTCCTCTTCTGAAGCAGCCTCGCACTCCCACCTCCTCCCCCCTTGGGCCCCGCCCCCCTCAACTCCTCCAGCATCATGATGGGACTAATATTCCCATAGAGATCTGAGTTATAACAAGTTGACCTTCACATTAAAATCTCATCAACTTGCCATCTCCCTCTCCTCCCTGTCTTCTGCTCTTTCTTTCACTCTGTCTGTCTCTCCTGCCAGTGCTGCACAGTAAATGCTTTAATGCTTTGTTTTATGTCATTCTCTGTAAATCATATTGCCAAATTGTTTTATTGTTGTTCCTGTTATCTCTTTGATTTTCTCTCCACAGTTGTCTTTTTATTCGTGTCTTATCTTGTCTGCAACAATATTATGATCTGTTCTACACTTATTTGACCTTCAGTGGTGTTCAGTGAACGCGTGAGAGTGTTCTCAGATCTCAATATAATCTTAAAATTATTACAACCTAGTGTTGAAGATAAAACAAGCCTGATGTCCTTTTGTTGCCATAACACTTGAAAAATGTCATCAGTCATGTCACAAGGATGGTTTTCGTATTGATTTCTGTAATTATTGTAGATAGCTTTTGTAGATTGTACTGGCAGGCTTTTTACCGTCTGTGATGCAATTCTACCCTACAGTTTTACATTTAAATGAGGTACTGTAAAGAAATTAAAACATGAAATGTCTCTTTTCTGAAAAGATTAATCCTGCTCGGGGTTTGATGTCTACCTGATGTCGACTGCCTGATTTTGAACTCCTCACCACAACATTTACTCCAACCTTGACACTATCTGCCTCTGTGTAACTAAACCTCCAGGCTCGCTCTCCTGTCGAAGTTGTGTGTGCAGTCCATCATTCACTGTCACTTCGACATGATATCATCCCTCTTTCTCACTGCTGCTTCCTCTCCCTCTTCCTCTCTCTCTCTCTCTCTCTCTCTCTCTCTCTCTCTCTCTCTCTCTCTCTCTCTCTCTCTGTTCTCTTTTCTATCTAGTCTCAATCTCTCATTCTCATCTCGCTCCCTCTCACTTTCTCGCTCATGCCCTGAGGTCAGAGTGTGCTGTAGACTATTGATATCGTTACTAAAAATATAGGATTCCTCCACCAGCCAGCTAAAAATAGACTAAGGGACATGGACCACAGGAGACAAGGGAGGAGAGGGCAAGAGGAAGAGGAGGAAAGGGATGAAGAGATAAAGAAAGTGATCCTATCTGTGCGGTCAACTGTTATTCATGTGATTTCATAATATGATGTGTTAAATCAAAGTTTTTAACAAGATCATAAATGAACTACGGCTACCACAGCAAAGCTGATCTACTGCATTTTGTTTTACTGATATGTAAGACTTAATGCTGTTAATTAGTTATTGGTTTGCTCAGTTGGTACACTTAAATACAGCATAGCCATTACATGAAGTAAGCCTTTGTTCACAATCTAAGTAAAACATTTGAGGGACTCTAAGAAAACAAGCAAGAAATGGTTTCAATAACTTAATCAAACTTCATGTATTTAGCCCCTTTCCTCAGGTCAGTGCACTTTTGTGTTTGATACATAACTGGCTCTGTGATAAGAAGTAAAAATGATATGAAATGTAATAATAAAG
Source organism: Pseudochaenichthys georgianus (assembly GCF_902827115.2). Lineage (NCBI taxonomy): Eukaryota > Metazoa > Chordata > Actinopteri > Perciformes > Channichthyidae > Pseudochaenichthys > Pseudochaenichthys georgianus. Next base: position 30,086,907 of record NC_047518.2, read on the forward strand.
CCAATACAATCTTTTAAAAATATGTTTAAAGAGCTACACTCCAACTACACTATCTAACTTACATTATGCAACACAATACAAATACATTACTGAATAGCGTTATACAAAACACATCTTAAAATAGACAATAAGTTAAGGAATAGTTGTTTAACATGACCCCTCCCTCCCTCTCTCTCCCTCGCTCTCCCTCTCTCTATCTCTCTCTCTCGCGCGCGCTCACTATCTCTTCCTTTCTCTCTCCAACACTTCTCTCCCCCCTGCTCCCGCTATGTCTCTTTTGTAGCCAAAGTAGCTCGCTGAACCAATCCACCGCAGTGCCTGGGACAGATTGACTGAAAGAGAGAGTGAGAGATTTAGAGGATTGGTAAGGGGGCTTAAGGGAAAACACACAGAAGAGAGAGAGTCCAAAACCAACCAAGCCTCCCTGGTGTGAGGTTTCTTGGCTACTGACGTGTGAGCACGACTCTCGTGGCAGGGTAAGTATTTTCCCCCTTCTTTAAATTAACTACAGTTGTGTGTTTCTTTGGGCGATGACGCCTTTTTAAAACCTGACTCAGTCATGTCAAATGTGTGTTGGCGTGTGTGTGATGACAGCTGTGAAAAGCGCAGCATTCATACCGTGTCCTCATGTCGTGTTAGCGTAAAGACAACCGCTCATCTTTCATTTAACATATCGGAGCTAAATGTTATACCTGCATGCCGAGCTATTCATGTTTTCTCTCCATTCCATCCACATTTTGTCTGCGAGTTGCTCACATGTTCGCTGATCTGTGTTTATCCTCTCCAAACTCCGCGTGTGAGTGTGTGTGACAGTAGGGGGGGGAGGGAGGGGGGGGGGGAGACAATCCTATGCGCACATCACTGCCTCAGTCAGCCCTGTACCAGGATACAGAACCCCTATTACATGCATGTAGTTTAACAGAAAAAACGTTGTCTAACTATTCGCTCGGCTCCGTGAAAATGGTGCGAGTTTCACCAGAGTATGGCTGCGCAGCTGAAATGCTCCGAGAAATCATGAGCAACCCACCCATTGAGTCACGATATCTTCAGTTAGTCGTTATGAAGTCATTTATTTTTCCCTGAGTGATTCCGTCCTCCTCCCGGGCTGATTTTTGAGACGCTGCACAGTCAAGGTTGGTTAGTTTGAAACAGGTGTAGGCGCATCCCCTTCGTGCGCGCCCATGTTGGGTACTCCTTCCATTTTTTGGACCACGGTCTTTCCCTGTGTTAACCTAAATCTACATGTACTCGTGCTGTTTCTGCCTCAAAGACTCCAAACATAGTTTCATCCTCCTCTCTCTGCTGATCTCTTTTCTTCAGCACATTTCCATTTCCTCTCCTCTTGGCATCTCTCCCTCTTTCTCTTCCTTTCCTGTGAGGCTGAGAGGTGATGTCAGTCTGTAGATTGTGACAGATTAGAGAGAATTAAACCTTTTGTCCCCCTTGTGGCTCCTATCTAACAAATTCAATTGGCTCATTACTTTCTGGGCGATGGAGCGAAGGGCCTGTCTCCCAGCGCTAAAATAGTTATCACAAATCTAGCAGGCATTTTTTCTGCTCAATCTCAATTCCAATGGTCATTTCTCTCAAAACTTCAACAGCTCTTTAGACACGTTTTGAGGGCTGATATGGACACAGTGCCTGGGGGGTGAAGAGGTGAATCTGTCCCAATCATTTGTGTCCAACTCCATTAAGAACCAGCAGGATGTATTTCTATATTTCTATGTGTGTTCTGTTTGACGGTGCAGTCCTTCTCAGAGAGATGAGGCTGCTGTCCGTGGGGCTGAATGAGTCTGGAAGAGCCACTCAGGCTCATCCACTCAATTCTGCTGGGTTGCAACGCCAATTGATTCTCACTCATTCCTAACCACTTTGGCACATCCTCCAAAGGCTGCAGGTGTGATTGTTCACCCCCACTTCTCCCCTTTTCTTTGCCTTTAGTCAGTCATGTCATTCGAGTGAGTTGCTTTTTAATTACCTTGAAATCTCTCAATCACACCGGCTCAAACTCTTGTCCGCCTAAAGTGTCAACAGCCACGGTGGCTACTTCCGGGCCTGCCACACGATTTACAATCTCTGATAAAAGAAAAGGGAAATAAAAGAGAGATAGTGTAAAACAAATCTTCAGTTGTGTCTTGGGTTGCATAATGTCACTTGTAATTGTTGTACTCTTGATCGCTCTGCTCTTCCATCTTTTATCCAACCTGTTTGTGCGACTGGATTGCGGTTGGTCATACTCCCCCCCCCTTACAGCTCTCCATCACATTAGTAACATGTTCTCCTTTTAGCTTCGACATGCCCAAACTTGTCATTTCTCAGAGGATTTCTGTGATGCGTACCCTTTACCACCAGCCAGCTCTGTTCTTACACATACGCCGCGCTCACAAAAGAAGCTCTATTCATCCCCGGTGCTGCACAGAAGCCGAGGCAACTTCTATAGTGGTCACGTCTCACACAATGGCCTTTCCAGATAAGAAGGAGCCAAGCTTAATCTTTAAGAGTTTATTCCCCAGCAGAATGGCTGTATCTATTATAACTCTGCTTTTCAAAGACTCAAAGGTTTGTTATACAAAGAAAGACCAGAAGAAGAAGAAAGTAGTTCTCATGTTTAAGTCATTAGTTTGGCTTTCATTTTCTTTCGTCAAAGCGCTCTTAAGTGTCTGATAAAACGATCAACTAGGAATTCGTTCCCCGGCTTTAACATGATATATTTTACCATATATTGATATTCAAATGGCTCACTCCACAAGACATACAAGGTACCGTATGTTAATGTCATGTACTGGATGTAATAACGCATAGGGGATGGTTTACAGAGAATGATTAAAAAAAACTACAAAAAGGAATCTGGTCAGCTGCAGCATTGTACATTTTGTATTGATAACAGTCAAGCAGGCAGTCCACAAGTATGCAAATCAGCATCCATTACATCAGAGGAAATCATCTCAGAGACACACCCCTTTGCAAACCGTGAAGCAGCAGTGTTACATCAGCAGAAGAATATGCCTGATTTCACTCCTGTCAGATATGAACAAGAGGGGAAAGCTTGAGTAGTTACAAACTGAACCGGAAGAGAAGGGAAAACATTTCCTGTTACAACGAATGTCAATTATCTTGTGATAGTAAGGGTCAGACTTTGGTGTATAAGCTCCATTCTGCCTCTTGTCCGCCGGCACAGTCTCTCTAATGATGTTGGGAACGTTTTCTTGGTACACATTAGGGCCGATGTTCTGAAGGCTGAGATGGCTGTCAGAGTGTGTTTTGTTGCAGAGCAGGTGCATTACTTCATGCCAATAATTGGCCTCTTCCAGCCAGTTGTTGCTGTGTCACATTTCATTTAAAGTCACTTAAGTATCCTTTTATGGTCTGCCCAGCGCCTGCAACACAACGTGCATGCAGCCACTGGGAGATTGTACCATCCCAGCATCCTTAAGCTAAAAACGAATACAACTTATTTTCAGCTGCAACGATTACTTGACAGAAGGATAAGTCGTTCGGCAGAAAAATGTAAACAATTTTGATAATCACTTAACCCTAAAAAGTATATTGTTCATGTTGAAAATTCATTTCGTCAGCAACTTAAATAAGGACATTCACTCATTCGCTATGTTTTACATCATATTAAAGTGATTATCTCCAGGAATGGACAATCAAACGATACATTGAAAGACTTTACCTTGGACTTTGAGAAATTAGAATAAAATAAAATGCAAAAACCACGTCAGTGAAGCTTAACATGAAGATATCCTCTCAGTGTGAGGCATAATGTGCTGAACAAAACGACTGTGATTACAGTAAACACCGACACCGCTCTGTGTTCTCTACGTGCATTTGTTCTTGTCAAGCTGATGATACTGAACAGTGGTCCCAATTAAGCAGAGGCTATAGCGGCTAAACAATCACACACACGTTCAGGTAAACTCACAAATGCATAGAGACAGCATGCTCAAAGGATCTGCTGTGGAGTCTTTTCCAGTCAACCAGAAGTAAATCACAGAAAGACCATGTGTGAGTCACAGGACCTCTCCTCCCTGCTCTGATGTGTGTGTGTGTGTGTGTGTGTGTGTGTGTGTGTGTGTGTGTGTGTGTGTGTGTGTGTGTGTGTGTGTGTGTGTGTGTGTGTGTGTGTGTGTGTGTGTGTGTGTGTGCGTGCGTGCGTGCGTGCGTGCGTGCGTGCATGCGTGTGTGCGTGTGTGTGTGTGTGTGTGTGTGTGTGTGTGTGTGTGTTTCCACTATGTATCTCTTTCTCTTGCCTAAGTTCAGAGGTTCATCGTCCAGTCATCATCTGTTGCATTGGCTCCTCTCTGACCTTTAACAGGATTGGTTGCCAACGTATTTGTCACTAACTCATCCTCAGCAATAACAAGGCGAGACAGGACGATAGCCACTAGCTCTTTGCATGTGTGCGCGTCACATGTCTGTTTCCCCCATTCCTGATGACCTCCCTACACGACCCCTTCCAAATGTACCTATGTGTGTCTCTGCATTTGACATGTAATTCCTCTTCTGGTCTAACCTCCCCCCCCCCCCCCCTGGTTCTGGCCTCCAGATGAGTTCATGTAGCAGCCGTGCGTTGACCATCCTGTCCACGGTGTTCGGGGCCTGCGGGCTGCTGCTGGTGGGGGTGGCCGTGTCCACAGACTACTGGCTGATCATGGTGGAGGGCATCATCCTGCAGCAGAATCAGAGCATGGAGGTGAAGATGGCGCTGCATTCAGGCCTCTGGAGAGTTTGCTTCGTGGCTGGTAGGAAGATACACCAACATCTTTAAACATTCACATTCAGAAATGAAAAGATGACTGAGCTGCTATATGTGTGTGCATATACAAACACACAATAACTGATAGAAGACAGGAAATGGGCTTCTGCGCCTGCATGTCACAACACATAATGGTTACCTAGGCCATTGTTTTGCCTCCTCATGCATCACTCACTTTGGTCCTTAAGGAAAACCCCAACATTGAATTGTTTGTACGGTTTTTGTCTCAGGAGCAGAAAACGGGAGATGTGTCGCATCGGAGTACTTCACTGAACCTGATATTGAGATCACCACTGAAAACACTGCAAATATCCTCAGTGAGTAAAACACACAACAGCGACTTTACACACTATCTGATTTGACTTGGACTCTGAGGGACTGTGACATTTTGAAATTAATCATGATACATTTTAGACAATAATGAACAGTTTAATAAATGAAAGTAGTTGCAGCCCTTAGTAATAGCACTGGTTCATCTGCAGTGATCAGATTAACTACATTAACGCGGTTAAGAAAAGCCGATCATCCTCATGAATGAAGATATATTTTTAAGGAGTTTTAAATCTTTAAATATAAAATATCAATTATTTTTCTTTGATTCAGGAAACAAGAGTTTTGGTTTATTAAAGTCAATAGTGCTGTAATTAATATTCAATAAGATACTAACTGAAAAGCTATAACTTAGTTTGGTTTCTCCCGTGTTGCTTTGTTCTGTGGTTACGTCCTAGCAACGTTTTATATCATAACTCTCCCATACTGTAGTTAAAAAGCAATTTCACGCCTCACCAAAGAAAGGAATACTCTTTCCAATCCTTTTTGAGTGATAAAAGTTACGGCATCTCCACATATCTGAGCATAATTTATATTCTAGCTCTGATGAACTAATACTTAATATCTTATCTCCAGAAACACTATCCCTCACCTCTCCCAGCAGTTTGAGGACACATGACATCAGCTCTGTGTAACTCTGTGCCCTCTCCCCCCCCCCCCCCCCCCCCACAGAGATGGTGCGGACCGCCACACCCTTCCCCATGGTGTCGCTGCTCTTCGTCTTCACGGCCTTCGTCATCAGTAACATCGGACACATCCGGCCTCAGCGCACTATCCTGGCCTTTGTGTCCGGCATCTTCTTCATCCTCTCAGGTGGGACTCATTACTCATGTCCAGCTGTCGTCACACCTTCGCTCTGTGATTGATTACAGCAGCCTGGTGTGTCCTGTGTCACACGTGCAGACACTCCATCACAGCTCTTTTTAGAGTATGATGCAGGTGTGTTGGCCGTCATAGAAAAGGGTGACTAGATTTCAATTACTTTTGAGGACTGCAGGGTGAAAGTTTCCTTCTTGTCTGTCTTTGCATGACTTTGGACTTAAACAGGTTGTATGTGAGCGATGATGGATTTAGGACATGAGCAGGTCTTTGGGCTTGATTTTCAGTCTGAGTGTAGTGAACCTTCTTGAACAGCAGGTGGCTGTAATGCTCCCATTTCTTGTCCTCTTTGTAAAGACTGTCAGGACCCAAATTGGAGCTCATATTTTCTGAAGGCTGTTCCACTTCCATGTTTGAGAAGGAAGCTGCAGAGCATCAAACAGACAGGGGTCCCGCGACAGCTGCTGACTGCTGTGGCGGGTGCCTGCTGATAAAGGGTGTTGCAGAATAATAGGTGTTATATAACGTGGGTTATGTAATGTTTGTAGACTGGAAGTGTCGCAGTGTTTCACTTTATGAGGTATTTTAATAATAGGGTGTTAATAAGGGGCAAGTGTATCAAATTGCTTTTCAGCAGTAAGATATTCTGCTGCACTAAGCCTCTCTCTATAAGCAAAGCCTTCCTCCTGCCTTTCCTACTCCCCCTCCTCCCCCCTTCTCTTGCTCACCAAGCCTCTCAGTTTTTCTCTCTCATTCACTCCTCTTCCTCATTTCCTACTCTCTCTATCATTCACAGTATATTCTAGAATGTTGTGTGTGGTTTTTGAACTACTGAGTATTGTGAGCCTGGTTTCTGTTGGCATCATCAACCCAGTGATTTGGTAAATAGTGTACTTTATGTTGGTCCTAGTCTGGATAATATTACAGAATTTAGAGCAAAGAAACCCAGCATGGAGCAACATAAGTCGAAGTATGGTTAGATGTTGCTCTCTTAGATCTTACATATGTGTTTGTACCAGGCCCGGTTCTGGGGGTGCATAAGGGTGCATTGCACCCTCAGTTGAGTTGTTATGCACCCTCATTTGAAGAATTAAAAGTGAAAAGTATTAGATATATAATAACAATAATAATAATAGTAGTAATAATAAGAAGAAGAAGAATATAGTTGAAATAAAATAAATTGTAATTGTGGTTAAATAACATTATCTGCTGCATTTATTTGGTCAATTTAAACGGTAAGTAACGTTATTATGTCAGGTGCGTGTGACCTGTGCCCCTGTGCGTTCGTCATCTGCAAGATGCTGACACAGCAGTCAATGATGGACCTCAAAAAATGGTTAAAACAACCAGCCCTTATCGCCAGCAATAACACTGCATCTACTGCAGGTAATAACAGTTCAGATCATGGGGAGATTACGTTACCCGCGGCCACTGTCGTGGACACTAACGCCCTCCCGCTCGACTCGCCGGCTTTGCCCGCCTCGCCCACGGAGGCGGAGCAGCCGCAGCCGCAGCCGTCTTCGTTGCCCCAAGCACCGCCACCCCTCGGCTGCCCGCAAGTGCCAGAGGACCTCGGCAAAACAGAGCCTGCCCAGGTATATTAAAAAAAGTACCCAACTCGCCTGTACAGTGGGGTAAGGCGCTCATTTTGCAGCTCATGGTTTCAAAACAGATTGGCTGGAATATTACTGTAAAAAATATGCCATCTTCTGCTACAGTATGCATGTAGACATTTCGGTCATGAAAGGGGAGTGATTTGTAAAATATCCATAAAGAAATAGTAAATCTGTTTACAGTTCTGTTTCATATGGCTGTTGAGATGTGTATCCATAGATCTCTTCATTTTGCTCTCAAAGTGCACCAGATTGATGCTTTTAACTTCAATATTTAAAAGAAAAATCATCCCGGGGGAGCACGCCTCCGGACCCCCCTAGAGGAGGTGAAGACCCCCCTAGAGGATGTTAGGTCCACTCCCCAATTATAAAAATAGCACTTTACCACTGCACCCTCTCTAATCTCAGATGCACCCTGAGTCATTTTGCTCTGGAACCGGGCCTGGTTTGTACTCTTAGACACATCATGTAACTCTATTTCTTCCCTTTTCTGTCACACACACACACACACACACACACACACACACACACACACACACACACACACACACACACACACACACACACACACACACACACACACACACACACACACACACACACAGCCTTTCACCTCACTCTTCTGCTCTCACTGTGCACATGAATGCGTGTGTCCTTCAATTCTCCGGAGTTACTTATTTAGATTAAGATGTACTTCAACTGCAGGATTGACAGCAGCATGGTTTCTGCATTTTCTCGACAACACAGTACCATTTATGTCCTTCGCAATGACTAGTTTATTGCGAAGGAAATTAATGCTTGACAGCCCGGTGGAACATTTGAATTTTGCAGCGAAAGCTAAAAATACTCGTATATGCTGTTTACAGCATGCAGCTTTCTTTGAATATTGATTCTTCGATGTTGGCCATATGTTGTATCTCATGCATTTAACATTTCTGAGGCAAAGTGGAGAGTGTTCTTGGAGGATGAGGTTTTAATGTTGCATGTGATGCTTCGGGTGAAAAGGGTCATTGAAAGCCCAGTTTTGCATATGATGTTTTTTTACAATTAGTTTACATGAAGTTATTTTTTCTCTCCTTTTAATGTTTTTTCTATCTTTTTTTTATTTAAAATGTTTTATAAATGTACAGTAAACAGGTAGTTATGTCCTTAGGTAGTTAAAATATGTCATTACAATATGTCAGGTAAATTAAAGGTACTTTTCTCTTGGCATATGTTTAGTAAAGGATTACTTTTGTTTAGTTTTAATAGATTTATCTGAATTAGGTTGTGGATCACTATTTTTTTTAAATAATTTTCTTTTTACCCCAAAAGGAACTGACTGGGATTATAATACTTACATTAAAGGTGGGGTAGGTAATTTTGGAGAAACCAGCTTGAGTGCGCTAGAATTTGAAAATACACAGCCGGAAAAAATCTGCCACTTCCTTACAGAGCTCCTCCTCCAACACACACATGACCAATGAGCGCACGAGATAAGTTTGTGCACAGATGGAAGGCTGACAGGCAGGTAGGCCATCCAGTCATTTTAGCCGGGCCGACTAAAATGATTGGTCGTGCTTTTTACAGTACTACGGCTTCCAGAGATGATATTTTGTTATGGATTTTTTGTCAAAGCACTTAAGATATTCATTGCTATCGGGATGTTAAGAGCATTCCATGGAATATAACAAAAAGTTTATCTCGAGCCGGTTTCTCAAACTTACCTACCCTACCTTTAATGTATTTGTGGCTTGCCGACAATTTTTTGTTAAAATAGTTTACCTGCCTATCGCCAAATGTTTTTTTATATCTAGGCTACCAAGTTTACTTTTATTGCCACATTTAAGGTTGTACTTAAAGCACTAAAGGCACACAGTAAAGATTCTGGTTAAATATTGATGATTTCAAGAGGGACTTGAAGCACGGGACAGTTTATTAACAATTAACCATACACAATGTCTTTCTCTAAAAACTCTGAAAGTTCTTAAACTTGAACACACACCAAACCACTTCCTACACTCGTAGGAAAGATGTGCCAAACATAATATGGAGGATGCAGACCTCCCAATGTTAAACATAATAATTCTTCCATCTCGCCCGTGGTTAGAATCTTCTGCAATATGTAATGTGTTTTCTTGGCTTACACCCTTTCACCAAGTTCCATGAACCTGGCCAGTGGTGTTTCTTTAATGTTATCAAGTTAACAAACAGACAAACAAACTGAACCAAGACATAACCTCCCTGGCAGAGGTAATTATGTTTCCCTCAGAACACATTTTGGCTAAACAAATCAGCAGTGGTGAAATGTAATTTTGCATGAGACAGGGTTGCTGCAGGGGAGGAAGAAAGCCAAGGCAATTATACAGATTCCTTCCCCATACACATACACAGACATTGACTTAGAAACAACAACAGGAGTAAGAAGACATAAGAGTGCAGTCAAAAGGTCAAACGTGTTGTAGAAAAGCTTATCGTTTTGACCATTATTGAGCTTCACGTTGTTTTGCATCTTTCGAGTGTTTTCATCTCTGCAGGTCATTCATCTTTATGCTCCTTATCTGTCATCATGAAACATACACACTCTCTCTGCCATCTCTTTATTAATCATAACATTTTGCAGTCTAATCGCTTCACTCTAAACACTGGTGCAGCTGTCTGAATGGCCATATAATGACCTCCTCGCTGGCTACTGTATCTGACTCACTGTCATTGTTAATGTGCAATGTGTGTGTGTAGGCCTCAGTCTGGTGGTGGGTCTGGTGCTCTACATCTCCAGTATTAATGACGAGGTGATGAACCGGCCCAGGGAGCCCGAGCAGTTCTTCAACTACCACTACGGCTGGTCCTTCGCCTTCGCTGCCTCTTCATTCCTACTCAAAGAGGTGGGTTTGTGTGTGTTAGTCCCACAGATATGGGAACAAGCTTGAGAGTGCACCCGGATAATGTATTCTCATTTCCATGGTTATTGCATGCTGAGTGTGCAAGAAGCTAAGACGATTAATATTCTGTGGATATGGTGAGGTATCATGGGGGGGGGGTAAAAGGTGCGCCCACACTTTTCCTTCCTAATAATCAGATCCAAGGTGATATCATGTTAGACTGTGTGTATTTGTGTGTGTGTGTGTGTGTGTGTGTGTGTGTGTGTGTGTGTGTGTGTGTGTGTGTGTGTGTGTGTGTGTGTGTGTGTGTGTGTGCGTGCGTGCGTGCGTGCGTGCGTGCGTGCGTGCGTGCGTGCGTGCGTGTGTGTGCGTGCGTGCGAGCATCGATGTGTAGTGAGGTTTTCATGTGATCTTTTGCTCATCTTTCCACATCCCCTCCCCCCCTGCTCCCTCCTGCCTCTTTCCCATCATCAGCAGCACTGCTCTTAATGTGGTGCAGTGGACACTAACCTCCTCCCCTCCTCCCCATCTGTCTCCTCGTTTTGCATTTCCTTCCCTTCATATCTGTTTTACATGAGCTTAAAAGAACTTCAAGCTTAGCCTCATCTTTCTAAATTAAAAGCACATACGTTCACCTCTTCTCCCACCTCTATCAGTCACTTAAATCTCCCCAGCCGTCACTTGTTACTGCTTCTTTGAAAATGTATTTGTCTTTGAACTCAATTTATTTACGCAGCTTTAACTCCCTCTCTCGCTGTCCCATCTTATCCCCCCCCCCCCCCCTCATCTGTTCCTGCTTCATTCACTATCTCAGGGGGCCGGGGTGATGTCAGTCTATCTGTTTATGAAGCGCTACGCCGAGGAGGAGATGTACCGCCCCCACCCTGCACTCTACCGCCCCCGCCTGTCCGAGAGCAGTGACTACAGCGGCCAGTTCCTACACCCAGAATCCTCCTGGCCTCCGCCGAGGCGAGGCCGCAGCACCTCTAACGCCTCCAGCGACATCTCCATCCAGCTCAACCAGGCCCCCCCACCGCCGCCCAAAAGTGGCCACCACGGGCAGGGCAGCCCCCCCTCTGGGTCTTCATCTGCAGGGAGCTACCAGATGCCCCCACAGTCTGCCGTCTACTCCACACACACCCTCACCAGGTTGCACGGCTCACACCCCCAAGGCCAGGCTCTCCCCATGGCCAGGCCTCCATCGCCTGTACTCCCCCCTCACTATCACACACACATGCACATGAGCGCCTCCCCCTGTTAGGAAACGGGAGCATTAGGGAGGGAAGGAGAGACACTGACTCCTCATAATCACTTGTTCTGTACATTTAGATGTGGATGAGAGTAAATACTGAGCTTGGAGCACAGACCATTTAAGATGAAGTGGACGGAGAGGTGATAAAACGTGATAAAATGTAGCTTTGGAACAAATAAACCAAGGACAAAGGAGGTGATGGAAATTTTAAGGAAGGATTTAACAGGATTGTGGAGATGTGACAGACACTGTGATGGACAGAGAAAAATATAAACAGGGGATGAGTGGAAAAGGAAAAATAGTAATTCAATTTTTCATAACAGAAAGAGGAAAACAAGTGTTTCTTAGAAAGACTTTAGAGGTTAGGTTGAGTGACAGAGGAGGTATAGGGGAGGGAGAGAGAGGCAGGGAGAGCGAGGGGCTGCGGTATAATGTGAAGATACCGCAGTGCTGCAGGAAATTTGTATGCACTTGGAAATGTACAATGCAAAACACTGATCACACAGACTGAGTGCACATAGTTTTATACATGCATAAATCAAAAGAACAACATGGACTACGGACCTTTTACCAAAAGGTAAATGTGGTAAAATATATTTGTGTCTTCTCTGAATTTCTTACATCATCAATCCAGTTTCATAACTCACAATGTCAAAATAGTATTATTAATATAATTAATTAAAAACATTAGTTTAACAATAGATGAATTCTGAAGTGAGAACACTGTATGTGAATGTTGTTAATATTTGTAAAAGAAAAAAATAATACAGACAGAAGTGGAAGATGTTCTGAAATATCACAAGGAGAAATCTACTCGATGTTTTACATGTTTGTTTAAGATTCAAATTTCTAAACTTCTTGAATATAAAATCGCACATGAGGACTATTAATATAGCTGTTGTAAATTATGAATGAAGCTTTGGCACAAGTCACATCAAGAAAATGTCTGACTCATTCTGCTTTGGATGAAGACTGCAACAGGCTATGGTGAGAAGCAGGAACCAGCGACCCTGGTGGTCTGATGCCCTCTACTGGTCACTGTTCTCCACTGACCTTGGATCAGCTTTGGGGGCAAAGGTCACGACTTCTACGGGCACTCTTCCTTCCTCAGTGACCTCCACTGTGTGTTTGTTGTTGGTGCAGCACA